>NC_088886.1:55930627-55970627 GCF_037157495.1 Lathamus discolor | reverse complement strand
CCCTGGTCCACAGAATCACAGACTGGTTCGGGCTGGAAAGGACCTTAAAGCTCACCCAGTTCCAACCCCCTGCCATGGGCACGGTCACCTTCCACTAGAGCAGGTTGCTCCAATCCCCACCTAACCTGGCCTTGAACACTGCCATGAGGTCTGCAAGCTCAGGCTCCTAAGCACGAGAAATTTAGGAGCTCCTCTGTCAAGAACTCTGGTACAGATACTAAATGGGGCCTACTTTGTGCAGGTGATTTAACAAGGACTGCATGGATGAGGGAACAGATTTGTCTCAGACCTCTTCCTTTTTCAGAAGAACAAGTGCAGAAGCTTAGACTGGGCCTTGCGGCTGGGAAGGGTGCCTGGGCCTGAGAGCCTCCAAGACTCTGATTTCTGTCTTTAGGGAATGCTGTGACACTCTTTTGCTCCAGCTCACGTTACTGGATCCACTTCGGTCGTGTGGTGGTTTCATGACTTAGTGCCACAATGCCTGCTGTCCTTGACCCTGCTATCCTCACTCAGTTGGTGCATGTATGTCTGCTTTAATGTTCTAAAGCTGTGCTGGTCACCAAGAGCTGGTCCATCCCCTGAGCAGTACCTGGCTCCTGCAGGAGGCAGCAGTCTCTGATTTTGGATGCATGCTCCCATTAGACCCGCCAGCTCCGTGTCTGGCTCCTCCAAATAGTTGGCGTTTGGAGCATGGGAGGCAGCCTGTCCAAGCTCACTTCAACAGCTGGTGCCAGCCAGTTCCTCAAGGACTGGTGCCAGCAGCAGGAGGAGCATGCCAGGGCTTTGCTTATCAAACAGACCGTCATCCATTCCATGGCTGCCACTGAGGGACAAAGGGAAAAGCAGCAGAGCAAGTCCCTCTCGACATGGCACCTTGTGGGAAAGGCAGGCATGTGCCCTTTGGAAGAGGATGCAAGCTGGAGGATGAAGAGATGACCTTAGTGAGCGGCCTTCCCTTCTTGCTCCCATTTCCTAGCTGGTGGGTAGTGTGTGATTCCTGCCTTTGGGAAGCACTCGAAGCTTATAAATGGAAAATAGATCACAGAGGCGAAGCAGCAGTGCTTACTTTGGGGCCTGCCCTTGCCTCCTTCCTCTCTTTCTAGAAGTGGTTCTTGTGGGGACACCCAAGGTGCTCCTGGTGCTCACCATCCCTTGTAAGGCAGGGCCCTGCTTCTCCCACAGGTTGCTAGGCTGCCTCCTATTAAGGGATGTGACCAGCAACTCTCCCATGCAATTCTCTTCCTCCCACTGGAAAACCTGTTTGTGCCTTTTAAATAAATATTTAATATATCTCATTCTTGTCTCCTGTCCTGCTTGCGTTCATTACTGAAGATGAGGTCAGAGTTCTCCGAGGAGGACGTGGTGAGATAGAGAGTGAAGCCCCCATCCCATGGGAATTTCTTGTTCCTAAGAAAGTTTTCTGTACAGATGTGCTTGAAACCAGTGTGAGAAACGGAGCCCTGAACAGCAACCTTTTCCCAGCATCACTGGTACACACTAGGCAGGGCTCCGTGGCTGCACTGGGCACACAGACAGAGCTCATGAGTTTGACTGTATTCAATGGGAAACCAAAGGGGAGTGCGGGAAGAAAGGTTTGAACTGATCATGAACCAAGATGCAAATGCAAGCGGGGGTCCTACTGTAAAGCCCATACAAGCATCTCACTGGCAATACTTACTTTTACCACAATCAGTTAGTATTTCTGAGGCACATGGACACAGCACACTGCAAGCATGGGAGTGGGATTTGATCCCATGCCTTGTCCAACTAGTTAGCACCTATGATGCTGAGAGTATGTGTAAGAGGATTGGGGGTCTCCCAGCATTCTTCCAGTGTTATCTCTAATGCTGTCTAATGTGTTATCAAAGGTCCTCAGTGATGTTTGATCTTCTTTTGTCTCATGCCTGGGCTTTCCTACCTGCCAGCTCTTGGATAACCTGCTGCCCAGCAGCATGGGTGATTGAGGAGAGTCTCCCAGATCTTCCTTGAAGGTTTCCTTCCACCTTCCGCCTTCAGCAGAACCCTTCAAGGAATTTCTGGGAGAGTTGCTCCTCCCTGATCACCCGTGCTGCTGGGTTTTGAAGGAAGTTGTCAATCCTGCACTTCCCACTTTCCAGGTAAGTGCTGATCCATGGGATTTCACAGGGGGTGAGCAGGTAGATGCAGATGTGTTTTACGGTCCGATGCAGCCTGCTTGGAGGAGGGCAGCTAGATTGATGTCCCCAGGGATCAAGGGAGAGAGATCCTTTATGTCCTATTGAGGGGCACCAGGGAGACAGGAAGGAATGGAGTCTCTTCAAGATGGGCTTTCCTGGGACTTCACTCTAATGAAAGGTCCCATACAAGGCTCTTATAGTGAGATTAAGGGTTTTGCCCATGTAGAAACCGCAGTGGCCTGTGAGTTTGCTGGGGTGGGGGGGGGGGAAGCAGGCCTTGGAAGAGCAGCAATCCCAAATGACCTGTAGCAATTAATTTTGTTTAGTTAGGTTCTGTCCATGGAAGCCATCTCCATTGGGCAGAGCAGCCCTAGTGCCTTTATTGCAGGATGACACCATTTACATGTGTGTCATATGAATCCCCAGGAAAACACTGCAAAATTAGATGCTAAGTCTGTTAAAGCCATCATTTTGAGATTAAAATTCATATTTTCTGTAACGCAGATACAAGAAGTTCCATAGTCATGTTTGTCACTGCATAGTCATGATTGCTCCTCAAATTAGTTGTCATATCATGCATAATAACTGTTACTAATTATTGTTCCACTCTCTTCTTTTAAATTTAGCAATAAGTGGACAGCAAGGTTTTACACAATATTAAATTAATGTGGTATTCTAGGTAATTTGGGAAAGAATTCCTCATCATTTTGTTTACTGGCTGCTTATGGATCGCTGGTTGGTCAGTGAGGCCTCTTCTGCTTAGGGCAGCACTGGTGCTGTTGTACCAGTGATATTTAGCCAGTCCAGCAGGGTGGATGTTGCCGAGGAGGATACAGAAAGGTAAGGTCAAGCCTTCTCCACTGTGGCTGCAAGTAGCTCCTCTGTGGGGAAAGGGGTTCTTATCACAGAGGTTGCTGTTTGGCTTTGTTTGTCTTGGTTCTATTATGCAGGCAGTTCTCTCTGGCAAACCCCTCCAAACCTGAAGTAGCCAAGAACTGAGCTGTTAAAAGAAATATCAAAATAAAATATTTCTGATAGATTTCATAAAGGATGAGTTATAGCAAGGGAAAGCCAAATATTTTGGATGTAAATATATTGCACTTCATTCTTCAACCCAATAATGTATTTTTATTTATCTGAAAAGATTTAAGATAGCCCAAACTCTTTGGATGGCATGTGGAAAGCATTCCAGTTTGACAGCAGCTTAAATTGATTACCTTGCTGAAGGAGGGGAAAAAAACCCCAGCTTTATTTAAATCAACTTTAAAGCTTTATTTTAAAGGGTGGATATTGGTAGCTGGAGAATAGGCTCTGCTTTCCCCTCATATTGCAGCTGGGCGGCAATAGCCAGCCTTCACTTATTTATTTATTTCCTGCACAGAGGGGAGGAAAATATAGGTCCATGAATCAATCTAGATAATGGGGAAGGCTGGATGTAATAAATAATACAGTAACAACCCTAAACTAATGAGCTGTTGCTAAGGTACATTTCACAGGCTCATCCTCTATATAAAAAGTCACTAATAATCCCTCGGTGTAATCAGATGATAAAGCTTTGCCATAAGGCAACACCTGTGCAATTAAAGCCGTGGATTCTTTTGCACGTTTCATTAATTTCAGGATTTTGTAAAGGCACAATGACTACACTAATAATCTAGTCTACTTGACTCCATGTCTACTGGAAACAGGGTGTCTAATTAGGTAAAGGTAATTAATTAGAGATAAATGGAGCTAATCAGACTCAGTTAACACTAATTCTCTGAATTAAGACATTTTGGGACACCTACTATTCCACCGGCTTTGATGTTTCCCAACAAACACTGGCTTGGAAAGGAGTCAGAAACCATTACATTTGTTCTGCTGGAGGTTGTTGGCCTGACCCTGCAGCATCACTGGCCCCAGCAATCTTGTTGGGAGTCAGAGGGGCTCTGAGCTGCGCTCACTCCCATGTGTTTGTCCACTGGGATGTGCTGGTGTTTGGAAGGGTCACCGTAACGTCTACTGTGGACAGCATTCCGGGTGCAGTGTGCGGTGTCTTTCCTCACAGAGAAGGATCAAAGTTAAAAAGTTAAGGCAAATGTGAAAGAACTCTGGGTTATTTAGTGAAAGGATCAGCATTTCACAGGTGGTCTGTGCATGCGGCGCTCTCTGGAGGCCATGGGCCTATTCTGGTGAGGAATCAGATGCTGTTCATCTTGCTTAGGTAATCAATTACATTGGATTCAGGTGCCAGCACATTCAAAACCAGCAGCACTACGGGGTAGGCAGGGTGGAGTAGAAGTGTGGGGGGAAGGAAGTGGGTGGGTAAGAGATTCAGTTGCTTTAATGTGGAATTCCTGTCTGCTTCTATGGCTAGTTTTGTGTGAGAGCAGTCTTGTTTTGCCCTTTTCCCAGGTAATTGTTTCTGATGTGAGTTACTGTATAGCAGTGATGGCAGATGTGGTGGAAAGATGCTGTGACTGGTATATGCTTAGACTGAAATGACAGTGTCACCACCACCAGCTCTGTTAGTGTCTGGGGATGGGACCATGCTGGGTATAAGGAGTGAGTGCATTTTAGAAGGTATTGCCTCTTGTCTCTGCATGATGTTAAATCTCAAAGCAAGATGATTTATCCTCCCCTATGGATGGTCTGTTTATTTCAGCTGTAAAGCACGGCTGATGGAGAATTCTTCATCTATTGCTTGAATGCTGGGAAGTGTGGGATGTGCTCTCCCCTCCCACATCTAAAGAGGAGCAGACACCTCTTTTTAAACTTGTATTTCTAAAACACCTAGGCTGATGGTGCGCAGTGTGGTACATAAATAACAAGAGTGAGCCAGGAATGAGCCCTTGCAGGCTGAGCTATAGCCTGAGGTAAGTCTCCATGAGCTGAGCTACACTATCCTCACTAGAGAAGATGAAATAGAAGTGTCTGAGTACTTTTATTGCAGACACTTTCTGGACTGACCTTTCAATAACTTGTTAAACTACAGAAAGCATTTCTCTTTTCTAGATGTGAAAGACATGCTGGGTCATGCATACTTTTGGTCACAGCTTGGTGGCTTTGGGCTTTCAGGAGCAGGTAGGACCTAGACTCCACTGTTTGAAATAACTTGTGTTTCCAAGGCTGGATGAGCCCTGATTAGCAGTTGCAGAGGGTTGTGGGTGAAGGGAACCACTGCAGCCAAACCGTCCAGGGAAAGAAAAGCAATGTGGTAGTGTGTCCTCTACTCCATGGAGACAAACTGCTGTTGACTCCTGGCTTGGCTGGCCAGACCCCAAAATGAGGGCAGCCACTGCTACCCCAAGCCTTTGGGCTACAGAGGAGTTGTGTAAGTGGTAGTCCAACCCTGACTTGCTCCCAGTAATTTAACCTCTCTTGTGTTATTGAGGTTACCAGCTAATGCAGTCTTCAATCACATGTATATAGGAGGTCCAAGGGAGTTTTGCACTCCAGCACATCAGGTTTCAGGTCTAGTTGCTAGTACTATCCTCTGATGCACTTGTCCTTTTGAACACAGCCCTGTCGTCCAGGCTTCATACGCTTTGAGGAGGTCCAGTTAGCTATGCAGGGAAGGCAAGAGATGTCTATAGGGCCCACTCAGCTGCCAAAGCCCTGCTTGGGCTGACCACTGTGAATGTGCAGTGATGAGTACCTCTCAAGTGGGAGGGTGAGCTGAGCCTCCTGGGTGCATGGGAGCTCTGGGCATGGCAGAGCCACGATGTTTTGCAAGTCATAGTCGCTCATTAGTGTAACTCAGGTGGTAGCAGTCAATCCAGAGATTGAATGAACTTTTGAATTGACGGCTCAGATGACAGCAGTTTTCTTTGGGGAAACCGCCAAATGTCCCAGAAGAGGCAGCTTGCTTGAGGGATGAAATCCATCTTTTCCTTTGCATGTTCTCCTCTTAGTGTCTCTGTGCCAAAAGGTGAAAATGTTGAAGTTCCTATTGTGTTTTCTGGATGACAGAGCTGCCAAGATTCACCATCCCCCGGTCTGACACCCCTTGTCTCATCCAGGGATGGATCAATGCCTGCTGGTCTTGGATATCATTATAGAGCCACTGGATATCCATGAACTTGTCCAAGCAAGTTCTTGGATAAAGCGGGGGATTCATCTCGCCTAGCTGTGTGCAGCTGCATCCAGGCTTGCTTTCTAGGCCCCCTCCACTGGAAAAGAAATGGGCACTAGCATGGTGACTCCGACCCTTTTGGGGTTTCTCACTGAAGTCATGGCTCTGTTCCATAGCATCTGTGCTCCCTGCTGTAAGCTAAAGGTGCCTGAGTGACCTCAGTGTCTGCCTGCAAGTCCAACCAGGGAAGACCATCCATGCTGGGCATGCTGGAGTCTTGAGCAGGTTTGTAGTGTCAGGGGATGGTGGGGTGTGTGTGAGGATGTGGAAATCAACCAAAAATGAGAGGAAAAGATGAGCTGTTTGTGGAATTTGGACATCTCTGCTGTCTGCTTTTTGTTTGCTGCAGTTTCCTCCATTTCCGTTTGGTTTTGGGTTTGTTTCTTTTAGCTGGGAATGAGCATTTTATAGTGGTCCTGTATTCAAATTATAATCTTGTTAATTTTAAATGTTAAACAAATATTTAAATTACCCAAATGAAAAGGACAGAAAATTCCTTAGTAATAACCTTCATCCACCTCTCTTCTCCTCCATTTTTCATTACATCCTTCCCTCTTGGCCTTTGATTGCTGTTTACAAGAGCTGCATCAACGCAGGTTCTCTCCATGGCTCTGGGCTGTGGCACAGCCCTTAATCCAGCATCTTGTCAGGCACAGGAGTTTTTAGACTAGCTTCAGTGTTTGTGCCAGGAATTCAGCCCCTGTTCTTAAACGCAGGGGTCAGTTCCCTGCTCTCCCATGGTATGTGGGACCTTCCTGAGCAGCTGCTGACCAGATGTGCTTTCTATTCACACATGAACATTTGCTGTAAATATCAGATATTTAAACCAAATGCTGTGATAAAGCTACGGGTTGTGCTGTTTGTGCAATATTAGAGGCCTGTATGGAATGAGATTTGTCTAGAGCAGCTCATTTCATGACGACCTGTGCATTACCTTCCTAGAAGGCTATCCAAAGTGATGCTCAGTCTGCAGTTTAACTGCACCACGATAACAAAATACTTAAACTATTAAATTTTAGAACTCCCTCTTTAAAGTATTATTTTATTATTACTCTTTTGGATATAATTAACTAGGGATGCACTTCAGACTGTGTCCTCCCTGCTGCTGAAATGTGTTTTTATGTTCCACTCTGGGGGAAGAAGAAGTCTGTCAGACCATGGGCCTTTCCCCTGATGCACATTATTAGAGTCTTTTTAGAGACAAGCAAGCAATTTTGCTGTCATTGGACTTGTTCAAATAGAGGGTGTTTATCTATGCAGTCCTCCGGGGAAGGGTGTCAGGGAGGGATCACCAGCCAGCAGCTGACATGGGGACGGCATGCTCATTTGACTCTTTTCCAGCAGTGAGGTTGCATGGCGCTGGCTTCGGGAGCATCGCTCATCAAGCACCCTGTCCTGACTCCAGGTAATGCCTTTGGGTTTGGGACTCTCCTGGGCTGAGGCTGGGTTGCACGATCCCATCAGAGGAAAGGGGAACATGGGCTGGAGGAGATAGCAATGTTGTTACCAGGGATTTCATAGCACCCAGTGTTGTCTCCTTAAAGCTTAGCTTTAAAACATACTTCCACCTCCATATAGAGCAGAGCCTTTCTGCCCAACTGCACAGGTTTTTCTTTTCGTGTGAACACAGGTAGGACAAATTTCTGTGTGATAGTGCTAAAAAAAGAAAGCATTTGTGCATATTATTGCATCTTCCCACACTGCCCTGAACCTGAGGGCAAAGTTATCGCACTCCAAAGCACCTGATGTGAAAGGCCTGATCTGCCAGACTCGTGTCTGGTTCTCCGGTGAAGCTGCAGAAGATTTGTCCCTGGGCAGAGGTGGGCAGATCCCTGCTTCCCACCGCCTCTGTGTGTGTCTCTGCCTGCGCCCCTGTTGCACAGGGCTGACCCACAGGCAGGGGGTCCCAGTGTGTCCTGGTGAGCTGGATTACAGTTGCTGAAGGACCAGGGCATATGACTGCTTATGTGCTGTCCTTTTTGTTAGCTCCAGGCTGAGTGAGGTAGGCAAGGGGAAAGGAAAACACTTGGCTTTGTTGCTATGGGGCACTCTGTACATCAGCCCCTGCAGCAGCTGAGAGGGGAGCGCAAGTGAGGTGTTCTTCTGCTCCCCTTCTAGTCATTAGATGTGTAAGGCTTTTTCCTCCGGTGCTATGTGGTTGGTTAAAACCCTGGGATCCACACAAGTAGGATTCATTCAACCTCTGTTGCCTCTCAGTGAAAGGCACCCATTGTGGCCAGGCTTCTGTCTCTGTGTGCTGGGTGGCACCAAAGGGCTAAAGAGCATCCATCTCCCTTATAGTCAGGGTTCTCTGATTTCATGTTCAGGCTTGGTCCAGAGACTGGCTTATGCTTTTACTTGGAGACAACTACCAACGCGTAAAGGAGTTATATTACATAGTTTTTAACCCTTGCTTTAAGAAACTGATGGTAATGACCTGCAGCAGTGACAGTCATTACTGTTTTTCCTTTGAAACATATTCAAATTAAGTTTTGAAGAGTCATTAAAACTATTTTAAAAGCATCAAGAATGGCACCTGGCTTCCATGGAGCAGAGTGGCACAAATGTACTCCATTGTGAGGGGAGTGGGACTGGGCTCTGGCTGTAAAACCACCAGAGAGACTCAATATTTTTGTGTTCGGTTTTATATTGCTCCTTTGGATGATTAATTTCTCCCAGTGTATTAACTATCCTCACCTTTCAGATTGATGCAGCTATTTCACAAGTGCCTTCATCAGCAAGCAGCCAGCAAACTCTTTTGGGGAGCAGGGTGGGACTGCATCTTTCATCTGAGCAGGACTAATCCCAGCCCATGAAAGCATGAGGGCTGAAGAAACAACATGAGCAGAGCCTGGAGGATCACCCACACCTTTGGATACCACAGTCTGTACCTCTCCAATTTTGCACTACCTGGCATGTGGGAAGAGCAAGGAGAGCTTGTGTTAGGGGTGAGAGTGTACCATGATATGCAACACTAAATGGTTAGAGTGGAGGTGCTGGTGCCTACTGCTCACTGTAGGAACTGCTTGTGATATCAGCCATAGAAAATCCTGTGTCCGTGTGTTGGCTGAGGGCATCCAGAGTGCTGGTGTGGGCAAGGGGAGAATCCAAGCTTTTAGGAACAACACAGTCTATTTAGTTGGGAAAATGAGTGAGACAATAGAACTTACACAAGCGTCCAGCTCTTTCTGTCTGTGGCTGCACCGCAGCAGATTCTCCTCAGTGCTGATGGGTTTCCAAGAGGCACAGGCAGTGCTGTGCCTCTGCTTACAGAGCTTGGTGCTTCCTGAGCAAGCTCTTGTGGCAGGGCTGGATGCAGGAGAGGTGCTCTGGCTGCTCATGCTGTGCCATCTGAAACGCCAAGAGCTGCACAGACAGATTTGCCCTTAAATAATTTCTCACGCAGGACCTGCGTAATTGGGGATGTTCTGAAAGGAAACTTAAGAGTATGTATTTTCCTGTGGTCTGTTGTTCTGCTCAAAAAGATACTCTTTGTGTGAAGGCTGTCCTTATTTATGAGCCTTAAGCCAATTTGACTGAGCTTCCTATGCGTGGCCTACTGTGTCCTTGAGCAGTGCTCTGAACCTCAGTGCCAGCCCAAAGCATATGCATGGTGCATGCTTTCTAAATACTGGTGATGTGATGCCCCCATGGCTGGTCCACATCACATCCCACCTCTGTGGGCTGTTGGGTGCTGTCTTCCAACCTCACTGTCATGGTTTAAAACCTTCTCAGTAGCAAAACCTTTTTCTTTTGCAGCCTTCTGCCTGGTGGCTGGTCAAGATCTTATTGACCATGTTCCTCTTAATGCAGCCTGAGATGTCGTTTGTCTTCTCTGGGATGTGGGCGTGCTCTTGGCTGGTACCCAGGGCCTTGGCAGGGGTCCTCTCCATCCTGTGCTGGTGCTGGGCTCTGCTGTCCACGTGGCTGCTAGCTCAAGTGCTGCTCAGCCCAGCAGAGCACAACCTGCCGAGAACAACATATGGCAAGAGAAAAGCAATTTAGGACAGGCCTAGAAATCAGAGGCAGAGTTGTTAGGAGCTGGGTTCACTGGCAGGACATGAAAGGCTGCGCTAGTGCCTGCTGGAGCCTGGGCTCCTCTGGCTCTCCTGGCAGATGCTGGTTCCCTGCAGCACCAGTAATCCCTGCCATAGCGGCTGCAGAGGGGTTCAGGGCAAAGGATGTGAATGGAATGAACAAATTCCTCCATCCATGGCAAGATTCTTAATCGCATTGGATAGCATTTTAGTCAGTTCACAAATGTGAATTTCCTCAGCTATGTTTGTTTGCTGAGAGAGTTGAAATGTTCTGATGTTTTGTTTTGCATTTGACTTAAATGCAGTCAAAACATACACAATCTGGAAATGTTTTATTTGCTCATGTGTCCAATAGAAGGCTTTTTGTCCTCTTTTCCTCTTTTCACTGATTTTTAATCCTCAGGCTGGTCATCAAAGAGTAAAGGCCAACTGTCCTGATCAATTATTAAGGGGTGTTTTGTAGGTGACCTGTTTTGTGAATGACCACAGGTGACTTGGTGACTGATTTCCCATGTTATAATGGCTGTTATGACATGGGAAATCAATAATATAATAATAAAGCCATTATAACACGAGAAATCTAAAGTGGCCAGATCAAGAAGATGGGACAACGTGGCAGCCAAGTAAACTCTTGGGGATCTTTGCTAGGGGCTGTGGGACTTATGGTTTGGGTGCAGCCTCCGTTGTCTTTTCCCAACTTCCAGTGTGCAGGAAAGCCAAAAAATGACATGTTGTGGGAGACACTCAATACATCTGATTTTGTGAGTTATGAATTTGGAATGTTAAGTGCAAATGTTCATCATACTGCTCAAAATAACGGCTGAGATTCTTCACCCAGACATGATCCTAGAATAAGTAATACAGAACTATGAAGTTTAAAGAAATGTGTCTAAGTGTATGTCAGTGGTGTGATAGTGAGAGATTTGGCTTCTTGTCTCTTCATTAAGGACTTATTCACCCCAAGGGTGTACTCTGATCTTGGCAAATAGTGTTATAATAGCGAAAGAATATTGCCTGCTGGAGAGCAGAAGTTGATGATTAAATTTAAAGTGTGTATTGTCCACATAAAGCAAACAATGTGCCTTTTCTTATTCATTTATTCTTTTTGGCCTTGACTGTGAGCATTCATCACTGGTGCTGAGGACGGAAGATGCGTGCTTGCTAATTTTTGTGTTTTTTAACTGATAATATACTGTAAATTCTGTATAGTACAACTGTGACCTTATAGAGAATAGAAGAGATGACAGCAGGCCCATAATTACAGTATGCTGAAGAAATGGTTGTTATTATCTACTATTTTTAGGACTGGTGTGCATAGCCTCTTAATTTACATAAGCTTTAGACATTCACACATTTTCTGTCTTTGCTTATGGATGATAAATTTTGTTCAAGTGAAAGATGAAGATGCCGTGTCAGGTGAGAGGTTAGCCAACTGGGAGCTTGATTACTGTGAACAACAAAAGCTTCAGTGCCAACTGAAAAAGGAGTATTTATTTGAGGAAGGTTTGTTTAACCCAAGCTTCATAACATGAGAACTGCAGCATTCAAATGGAGGCTTGATAACTTGAGATTTGAAAACTGGTTCAATGATTACTGGGGGGAGGAGAGGAAAAAACTGTTTATCACAGGGAGGGTGATTACCGTAGTGTGTTCTTATTAGGGATGAATGTTTTATGCTCGTTGAGGCTTCCCTGTGGAGTGCTGGGGCCATAAAGTGTGTTTCCAGGAGGTATTGTGGATCACCACATTGCTGGTCCGCCTGCCCCAGCTTCTAGGCAAGACAGCACCCTCAGCTCTGTTGAGATGTCTTGGTCTGGGGATGCCGAGGTGTGGATGAGACACTGTGTGCCCCAGAAGAGGCACAGGTGTTGAGTGGGTGAAGGCTGCTCACCCCTCTTGGGGGTCCCAACCTCTCACCAGTGCCATGCCCAGCACTGCCCTTCTGCATAGCCCAGTGTAATCAGCTGCTTTTGCCTCACTGGCAGCAGCACTCAGTGGAGCCTGGCTGCTGGCAGGACAGTGCTGGTCACTGGCAGGGCCACCAGCTGTCTGCCACGGTACATGCAGCAGCACTGTGCTGGCAGCTCTGGCACCACCATCGTCACACTGTGTGGTACTGGGGGACCAGGTGAGCTACAGGAGATGCTAGAGCAATACTGAATTCTGCTTTGGCCTTAGAAGGATTGCTTTGTGATAAAGTCAGTCCAATCTACCCTGTCATCTCTCTCAATTAGCTTTGCTGGCCACAGCCTGCATGTTCCTGGGTCTGTGATGCACAGCCTTTTCTCTCTGATCAGGGCTGTGCCCCTTGACCAGCCAGGCAGCCAGAGGAAGCAGCGTACAGAACCTGGGAGTGGTGCTTGCTATGCCCTCTGCCTGAGCAGAGTGCTTTGGTTTGTGTGGTTTCGGTCCAGCAAGTCAGGTGACCTGTCAGTGCAGAGGTGTTAGGCTGCTCAGCTTCCTTCTGCAGTCCTCGCAAGGCTGTTTCTTGCATTAAAAAACAGAGAGAGCAAAGAAATACACATCTGAGACAGACACAGAAGAATAGCTCGTTTGTATTCATTACACTGGAGGATGTTTTGAGATCAGATCATCCATCTGAAAGTGTGACCTCCTGTAATGCTGCCAAACAAGGTCAGGGATGCCTGCACTTCTCTGCCTCTTATGCAAGTTCGAGCTGCCTGGAAGCACCTTCCACCCCTACGCCTGAGTTTTCCAAGTTGAAGGAATAAAGGGAATTTGTTCATCAGGGCTTGACCTCTTGTTTTTCTGCTTTGCTTGCCATGTTTTGGCTCTCTTTCCTTGTACTGATGTTCTCAATTGTGTTTCAGATTTCCGGTGTAAGCCATTGCATTTGAGGGGTCATTCATCAAAGCAGCCAAACAAGTTGCCCTATACTGAGCTGCCGTATAACATCCTTCCCCCCTCCAAATCTCCTCTTAATCTATTTACTTTCCTATTCTCATCTTAATTTAGGTGGGCAGAATTGCAACCCTGAGGTCTGCAGTGCTGCAGAGCCTGCAGGAAACCGCAGTCAATGGAGACTCTTGTAGGAAGATGTAACTGGTTGAAGGCACTCTGCCTAAGTTGGCAAGCCCAGAGAAGCTCTGGTCTTCTAGAGAAATATAATAATTCCTCATCTCTTTTCCCTAGGGAGCAGTTTTTGACACCAAATGCTAATACAATTCCTGTCTTTGCTTTCTGCCTATGAAGGATGCCGCATACAAAGAAGAAACTAATTCTGCATCACATGGTGGGAAACCAGGACTCCCGCAGGCATCTTTCTTTCTTCATGTTTGTGATGGCATTAGGTAGCACTACACAGAAGCCTTTGCTGAGAGTGCGGACCTGATCCCACAGACCTCTGTTCTCTTGAAGCAGTTTGGATCATGTGTGTAGCAGTGAGGGACTCTGGCTGGTTACAGAAGGCAGGACCCTGGCTATGGGGTTGCCTTTGCTAAGGGATGCTCCTGGCCCCCCCTGTGAGCTCAGACCCAGTTGGCTTCAGTTGTGCTCAGCTGCTTTGTGACTTTGCTGCAGAAACAGACTTTAGGAGATTTATTATTATTATTATTACTTTACTTTTTTTAATTTCTTTGCTCTGTTTTTTCCCAGTAATCACTCATTTACAGATTTTAACCCTCAGCTGATGTCTGCACGCAGTCTGTTGCAATGGCACAGGTACCTCCACAGCTCTGCCTTGCAGACACCCTTGTGTGCCAGCCAGCCTGGTCTGACCAACAGCAACTCTCTGTGGGTCTGTTTGGTGGAGTAAGTAGGAGAATCCAGTGCTTGTCCTCAGTTTCCATCTGTCTTGCTGTCAGCCTTAATCCTTTAGGACCTTTAGGTCCTTTCTAATAACCCAAATCAATAATTGTGTGGGATTTCCAGGGTGCTTTTCTCCCTTTTGACCTCAAAACAAACGTGTAAGTGTGTGTAAAAACTGGCTAACGCAAGCAAGTCTATCAGAGAGTGGTCCATATGCATGAGGATTTAAACTGGTGGGTTTTGCTCAGGAAAGAAGCTGTGAGCTGGTCGTGCAATGTTGTGCATCCGATGTGGTATGTGATCTAAGGAAGCTGCCAGGCTGGAGCACAAACACTGGGCTCAGGTACAGAAATGTGTACAAAATAGCTGTGTTTCCACCCTCCTGTTAAGCAGACCTCTTGTAGCAGTGTGGGGAGGCGGGTAGCAACAGGGTGGGAAAGATGACAACATGTTTGATGGAAACTTTAATTGCTAAAGGCCTTTCCCAAAGGCTGATAATGGCAAAAGGTGTAAATGGAGGAACCATCCCAGGCTGCTTCTGCCTGGCACACAGATGGGCTGCTGAAGAAGCTGTGAATGGCCACACGATAACAGACTATCCAGTCCTTCCAACAGCAGCTCATTAGCAATCTGTCAGGTGTTTTAATTTGTGTACTGGTGGACTAAGCAGATATTGCAGGGTTCCCCCAGCTCACAGACGTCCCTTTAAGCAAGAAGGAAATGGTGAATGAATAAACCTGGTGATGTGAATGAAGATTTTGGGGGTTTCAGGGGTCACCATGAGGCCCAGCCAGGGCTGTTACATGTCCCATGAAGCCTCCAACCTGGTGGTGGTGGGGAAGCTGGGGTGTCCAGGGTGCCAATATGGGTAGAGGAATGGGTGGCTGCCCCCCCATCTCCACTTTCATGGGGTGATGCAGCTGGTCCTGAGCATCAAAAGGTCCAAATGTGATAAACTAGTCAAGCACAGGGCCCGAGATGCTGGTGGACAGTTTGGGTTTATTTCAGATACTTCAGTAATTCTAGATGGCTCTTGTTGAAAGAGGCGACCTACCATATGTGATGGGAACTTCTTGCCCCCTCAGTCTCCCACCAGAAAAATTGCTAGACCCTCATCAATCATATTATTCCAACTGCTGGTACCTAATTTCCAATAACAGTATCTGCATTGGGCATCCCTGGTTAATTGAGCTTTGTAATTGTAACCCCTCCAAACTGTGACTTTCCAAAGTTCTGGCTGAGGAAAGTGCCCTTTCCTGAGGGGAGCAGACTGACATGGCTGTGCATCTCTGCAGCCTGACCTGCCTTTGCCAGGGCATTGAGATGAAGTGTGAATTAGGGGCATAGACAGCAGCGGCCATAGGTTATATGTGCAGGGATGGGCCATGTGCCTCAGCTGGGGGACTTATGGGTGCTGTCGTGTCAGCAATGTGTGGCCACATGCTGAGCAGGAACAAGCAGGCATTAAATGTCTGGAGAATCTTTTCATTATGCTTCATTTTGTAATATTATCACTGAAGAAGTGGAGGATTAAGTTGTACTTCCACAATAAGAGTGAGCATGACAAGGGTAATGTAGTCAAGTGGCAAAATGTAGTGCCCTCATAAGGGAGAAGGGGTTACTGATGGAGCCCTTCAATCACAGCAAGATCACCCTGTGCTGCCCGGGTGCTCCGTGCTCCTGACATCTGTAGGAAAATGCCTTTATTCCTTTAGCTTAGGCACGTCAGGGATGGATGTGAGCTAAGAGCTGCTGAAAATGCTGGGATTTGTCTGTCAGGCCACAATTTGGAGATGGTATTTCCTTTAATCCAGTCACTTTTGCATATTGGCATGAAGCATTGAACTGATTGCATTAAATTGCATTGGAATCTCTTGATCAAGAAATGGTATCAACTCCAAGTAAGCTTGACTCTATGGCAGTATTAAAAATGTTACAGGCACATAGCCTCAGCCTGATTCGTTCCTAATGAGATTTTGAAGTTCACACTATAAAATGTTCTGTCAATTAAGTCAAGAAATTCATAGCAACATATTTACTTCAGTTAACAGAGTGTCCTTTCAGTGCAGGGGTCTCGACTACTACAGTGGTGTTTTCCAGCCTCATCAAAGTCCAATCAAATATTCTCCTTGTAACACAGCTTTTGACTGCAAAGAACAGCTCTGTGGAACATATTCAGTGAGAAGGAAGCAGCCTAGAGGACAGTTGCAATGCAAAGGCGTGTCTTCCCAAAGCGCCCTATAGCTGGAGTAAAATGGGGAAGGAAATATCTGTTTTACCAGTAGGTTTCTTGGCACAGGTTCATACTTCCTGACAGGGCTGACTCCCAGGATAACAGCATTGGTGAGGGCAGTGCTGCACCCCACACCTCAGAGAAGCGTCTGGGGTGCTGATTGACTTGTTTTAATTAAGAGATGGGCATGCAGATGAAGGAAATCAGTGCTTTTCTTCTCACAGTAGCACAAGTCAACAACGTGCAAAGCTAGTGACAGCTCCTGCATCAGCTGAAACATGGAAAGCAGCTCTTGGTTTGCTTCAGAGAGCATAGAGAGTTTTGTGCTGCTTGATCCCATTAAGTCCCAGCTCCTTGATATCTCTGGGAAACAATAAACTTGCAGTATCTGAAGAGATTTGGCCTTTTAAAATATGAATCCCTTTTCTTCTCATTCTCCAGGTGGCTGAGGCTCTGACGACTGCTTTATGGAAAGAAACAGGTCTTCTCCAATTTCCCTCCAACCCTGCCAGCAAACGGATCTGCAAGAGAATGTTTTACATTGTCTGAAGAAGTAATGAAGTCAGGGCATTGAGTGGGGACTTAAAGGTAGCTGTTGGCTTACCTGCTTCTCACAGGCAGAGGCTGTGGGACTGCAGTCTTGAGAATGAAAGGCAAGCAGTGCCTGCTTCAGAGAAGCTTGTCACTTACGCACGGCAGAGATGGAAGTGTGTTAATGTTACAAGGGACCAAAAGAGCCCCAAACTCGGTGGTGAACCCCAGAGAGTTTGGGAACCTTCAGCTGCTCCCTGGGCAGCTGTCAGTGCAGTCTGATTGCTGCCTTGCTTCCCTTCTAAGCATCCCTTGGACTTGTGGAGTTCTGTGATTTCACGGAGCAGAGCAGGAAGCTGTGCCCTGGTGCCAGTGCTGCCCCCACAGCAGGCGCAGTCAGCCACATGAAACAGAGGTGCCTTCAACATATAGGTCATGATGAGAGTAACATCATGTAATATTAACACACAAATGCTTTCCCTAGCCTTGCCTGAGACTTCTTCCCAAGTGTATTAGTGCTCACAGCTTCCTCAGGTTCAAGATCAGAGGCTAAAGAAAGGAGAAATGTTTTGGGTGTTTTCATTGCCTTTTATTTTTCCTCCTTTGCAAATTCTGTCTTTGAACATTGGATCAGTTTTAAAACAACTGAGTTTGATGGGGAACTTCATGTAGTTTGAGCTCTGTGAGAGGGATAATTATTTGATAGCGAAGATGTCATGTTAGAGCCCAGGGAACAGCAGTGAACCTGTGGGGTTCAGCTGCTTAGTTTCTCCTTATGCCTGGTCCGGAAGGTTTTGTGGCATCCTTACTAAAACATTTGGTTTAATGATGTTGCACAAAAATGCTTTTTTATGTATTTAGTCCAGCGATTTTTAAGGAAGTTCATGACTGTCACTGAGTGCTTGTGACGAGTCTCCTCTTATAAACAGGAACTGGATTTCTTCATGGTCTGTTGTATCAGACCAAGACATTTGTTCATCTCTATTCCTTCAATATTACCCTTAGAGAGTGAGCATATGTATCTCAAAAAAGTCTGCAGTTCCATAATCCTAAATGCTCTGGTCTCTGTTCTGTCTTGTTCAAATCATTCAAGTCAAACAGAGTCACAGAATTTCTGGGGCTGGCAGGGATGCTGGAAAGGCACCTAGTCCAACCACCCACCTCTAAAAAGAAGGGCCAAGAAGAGCAGGATGCTCAGGCCTGTGTGCTGTTGGGTTTTGCACATGTCCAAGGATGGAGTCTACACAACCCTTTTGTTCCAGCGTTTGACCACTCATAAAGTTAATAAAAGGGTTTTCTTATGTTTAAGTAGAATTTATGGGTAAGGAAACCTACTCTTTGCAAAGGAGAAGGTGCCTGTCTGTCTGCACAGGAACTCACTCTGCCTAAGCTGTTTTTAATCTGTCTTTGAGATTTGATTTTGGGCTTGCTGTGAGTCTGTGTGCAGAGATCT
This sequence comes from Lathamus discolor, assembly GCF_037157495.1. Lineage (NCBI taxonomy): Eukaryota > Metazoa > Chordata > Aves > Psittaciformes > Psittacidae > Lathamus > Lathamus discolor. The sequence continues at coordinate 55,952,335 of NC_088886.1, read as the reverse complement.
TCTTGTAGCTGGAGATACGTGAGAGCTGGCATTGCACGTGCATGGGAGGTGGGAATTGCTGTTGTTGTTTGATGTGACCCATATGGTTATGGGGACAGAAAAGTGGGCTCATGGGGAAGGCTGAAGCCTGGGAGATGGGGAGGTGACTGACCACCTGTGCCATGAAACATACGATGTCCCAGCAGAGTCAGTGTAGAGAACTTGTTTAATGATATAAGCTAAACATCAACTCCCTTATCAACTGCATTTCCAAATACTGATTTTGCTTTGGGTGCCTGCAAGGGGCACTGGGAGAGCCACCATGTCCTACAAGCAGCATAGGTCTTATTTCTTAGAAATATGGGATGAATGGCTTAGCTATGCACTTCTAAGGAGAGAGCAGTGCTCTGGCTTCTCCAGAAGAACACTGCTGTTCTCCAGAGCCCCATGTGTGTGCCTGGTCTAGTGGTTGCATGGTGTTTATTTCTTGGATTATTTGAGGAAAACGTAGGATCTTGTGTTGCACTGTCTGTAACAGACCCTAGGACCCTAGGAACCTCCTAGGGTTAATGGTAGAGCTGATGGCTTCTGAAGTGTTTCAGTCTGGCCAATTTCCACCCCAAATGCTCTCCAGACACCTCTGCAGGCAGTGAGGCTTCCTGGGAACTACTGCTCCTCTCTGCCAACATGGGAATGCCCAAGGCAGGATCTGGGCATACGAGTACTGCCCTTACTAGCAAGAGTTACAAATGTCACTTGTAGGGGTTCCTTTCATGTACCATAAGCCTTTCCAAGTATTCATGGTAGAGCCTTCCCACTCACCCATGTGCATGTAGTACATTAGCAGACCTTTTTACAGCCATTTTTGCAACACCCATGTTGTCAAAGCTTATTGTGGCACTCTAAATACAATGCCCTTTTATTTTCACTAAAGCACTGCAAGCAGCACTGACAGCAAAGCAGCAAACGTGCTGTATATGCATGGGTAATAAATAGTGCTGGCTTGAAATTCCTGCATGCATTGGGCATGGATTGTGTTTTACCACATCACACAATACAATGACAGCAAAGAAGTTCCTTCCCCTTAGCATAAGGTAAACAACAAACAAGCAAAGCTAGTTTGGCTGTCATTGCGATGATCAGTGGCTCCATCCAGGAACACCAAGGCTCAGTATCTCTTTCATTTCACAGAGGTAATGGCAAAGCCTCTTCTCTCCTTGCTATCAAAAGCTTATAAAGAGACTGTTTCATCTGAAGTTTTGTGTAGGAACATTGTACAAATGTATCACCAGAATACATCAGAACTGCTGCTTTCTTCACCGCTGCACAGGAACTACCAGTGTAGCCACCAGTCTCTGTCAGAGGGGTTTTCATCCTGAGTTTCCTTTCATACTTTTTATTCTAGCATTGCCTTTCTTCTACCCACTCCTCACTGTGTCTGAAGGGCAAAGTTTATTCTAACAACATCTAAATAACGCACAAACACATATAGGTAATGTTACAGCTTTGAAGTCCAACCTATGCAGAATGAAGGCTCCTGCAAGTTTGAAGCTCTGCTGGAGGTTATCTGGAGCTGGCAAGCTACCAATATACAAAATGATGTCTTTTAAGGAGCAACATCGTATTTAGGAAAGGACCCTATGGCAAGGTGAGGAAACCTCAATGATTTCCCAGTGGTCCTGCTGCCCTGCCTTTCCTCCTCATCATGGTCAGGAGCTATCTTCACACTGGGGTGTCCCCGTGGGGATGGCTCCCTGTGGTGCTGTGCGGGGAGCAGCCCAGGGACCTGTGAGCTCTCCCTGGCACATACCCTGAATAAAGTGAGAAACGATTGAGACATTGAACAAGTGTGATGAGAAATGGCTGAGGGAATTGGGGGGGGGTTCAGTCTGGAGAAGAGAAGGCTCAGGGGGGACCTTATCGCTCTCTGCAACTATTTGAAAGGAGGTTGTAGTGAGGTGGGGTTTAGTCTCTTCTCCCAAGTAGCAAGTGACAGGACAGGAGGAAACGGCCTCAAGCTGCACCAGGGAAGGTTTAGATGGAGATGAGGAACAATTCCGTCCCCGTGAGGGTGCTCAGGCATTGGAACAGGCTGCCCAGGGCAGTGCTGGAGTCACCGTCCCTGGAAGTGTCCACACAGCGTGTAGATGAGGCCCTCAGTGACATGGCTTAGTGGTGGCCTTCACAGTGTTGGAGTAACGGTTGGACTTGCTGATCTTTAAGGTCTTTTCCACCCTGGTTGGTTCTATGATCCTTTTCCTAAGCAAGGCAGTTTGGGAAGTGGCACAGTGACAAAGGGGGTGCGTGTGTGGGAATGCCTGACCATGCCATGCAGGAGAGGAGGGGAAAGGGGAGCATAGCTCGCAGGGCTGCTGTGTGGGAGCAACCTGGCAGGGCCCCATCTCAATTACTTCCAGGCAGTGTGGTGGTCCCTTTGCAGCCCATGGAGCCACCAGGCAGGCTGCCAGCGGAGGCAGCAGCTTGGCAGGTCCTTAAGCACTGACTGTGCGAGTGTGCGGCAGCCCATTTGTACCATATGGCACCCAGGAGCTAATCTGGGAGAGGGTGCTGGGCAGTGAGGGAGGCCAAAGCTGAAATGCCATTTAGAAGGGAAACATCAGCCCAAGTGGCACAAGGCCATAAAGCTGAACAATGAAGGAGACCAGGGGTGGGAAGGGAGCTGGAAAGCGGAGGATGGCCATGCTCCTGAAACCAGCCACATTTCATTTCCTTCCACTGTCCGTATTCCCTGAATGTTTAGAAATATTGTTATGTAGAGTATAAGCATACACTCTAAATATTAAAATAGAGATTTGGGTGTATACATACTGTGTTTTGTATGCATGTGTTGTTCTGATCTGGGAAGCCTAATGAAAGAAAAAAGAGAGCTGTGTGTGGAAAAAAGACATTTTTGCCTTTGTCCTGGGACAGGGAGCTGATGCTGATGGCTGTTGTTGCTCTGTTCTGTGTGCATGGGATCTATTGATCTCAAGGGGCACTATCATCCGGCAGTGCAGGGCCCCTGAGCTTCAGCTAGTGTTGACCATCTTGGCCCTCGGAAGTCAAGTAGATCTTGTCCATGGTTGTATTGCCTTTGAAAGGATGTTTTATCGCCCAAAGCTCAATTGTAAGAGTTTTCATTTACAGTCTCATTATATTGGACAAATGACACTGTGTAATCGTTTGCTCTCTGCTCTCGGGCTCTAATGGATAGCACTTGTCACAGTTATTGATTTTTCTTCTCTTACAGAAATCTAGTACTTCAGGAATATTGAGTTGTGCTATTATCCAGACAGGTGCCAGGCCTCTGAATGGCAGACAACAGGCTGTTGTCACTGTAAACACTTGATAGCTGGCAAGGAAAAAAACAACCCCAGGAACAAGAGTGTCATTTATCCACTAAAATACTATAAATAAAATATAGACTTGGTAGTTCCTTCATGCCTAAGCTCATAAAGAAGATAGGATTTGTCACGCTAGAATAGGCTGATTTCTTGTGTGCTCCCCTCACTGTGGCGGCTGTGACCAGATGCCTCAATGGATGGTTCCAGTGAGCTGATCCCCACTGGGAGTAGGTTATTCCCAGGTTCATGGGTTGCAGCTGAGTACAGGAGGAATGCTTGTACTGACCTGAGTGGTGTTGATGTCAGAAATTGTGGGACACTTCTTGATGCTCATCTCCTCCCTGGGCATTCACTGCTTTTTGGGATCACTGTTGTGTTGCATGGCTGTCTTGGATGAAGCTGTCCAGAGCAACGAGTGGCTACAGCAATTCTAAATTCACCCCAGGTATGTGTAATGACTTTTCTCTTCTAATGGGAATCGTTCCTGTCCTCACCAAATTTCACTTGCCACTGTGTTTTGGGTTAGCTTGTTTGGTTTTAGATACAAGTCAAGGGTGGTAGTTCTGCCCGTCTGCTGTGTGCTACGCTTGAGTGTGCAGAACATTACTGCTTCCTCCCAGCACTATGGTGCACAGAGCCATGGGGCTGGGACAAGGTAGGCCAGTCCCAAGCAGCTTTCAAGGAAAACAAGCATCTGCTTGATCATGTTATAGAAAGATCGTTGTGCTTTTTGCCTTGGTAAAGGGAAGAAGGTAAGGTTTAGAGGTAAGTCATGAACTAAAATTAAAAGTCTAGAAAAGGGTGCCCAAAAGCCAGCACACAGTGTGAGCTTAGCTGTGTGTCTCTGTTCTTCCCAGAAAAGCTCAAAGTTTAAAGCAGAGGCCACCCAAAGACAGCTGCCTGGGTAGAAAGAGAAGAGCCCCATCATGGCAGCCCTCGCTTGTACTCTTGCAGGCTGCAAAGTGATGGGACATGTAAGACATGGGGCTGCGTGTTTGCAGCATTATTTACATGGTGCCTTGAGGACAGAAGTGATGTTGTGCTTCTCCCTGGCACCACCGTGCATTGCTGCTGGGGCTGCATGTTCACACACAGAGTGCTGGGGACTATCTCACCTCCACCACAGCTCACCCAGCTTAATGGCTTCCTACAATATCTCCAGTTCAAAAGAAACTAAACCACCTATATTTATTTTACTTGGAGAAGCTGGTTAGTATGCATGTCATTTCTGCATCTACAGAGCACTTGAATAGCCTGGGCCTTTTCTCATTACACCAGTGAATAGCAGACTTACACAAGCAAGTGAAATCAGTTTCTGGAGCAGGAGGAAGAGAAATCTGTAGGGGAAAACCTTTCAGGTATTTAGAGCTGTTAAGTTATCTGAAGGAATTGTTGGTTATAATACCACAGTTGTCCATGACTTGCTGTTTAACAACACAGCGTGTCAGTGCCGGTGATCCCACGCATCGCTGGCAATACAGACGGTGGTAGAGAAGGCTGTATGTGCTCTAAAAAGGTCTTGGGAGCAGCTGAACAGCAACGTGAGAATACCTGTGGGTGTGTTAGCACCCATTCCAATTGCCTCACATCACAGAGAGCTTTTTCCCTCTGCTCCTGCCTTCTTGGTGCACCTAGCTTCTTCCTTAGACTTGAGTCCTGTCTAAGCTGAATAGGTGATTTTGCCTCTTATGAGATCCAGCTCTCAGCTTTTGCCAAAGCTTGCTGTGTAAGGATGAAATGTAGGTATTTGCATTCACAAAACATTCGGTTTCAGGTATAAGAAGGAGCATTTGGCAAGCTCTTTCAGATGTCTGAGTGGTCAGGTTATCTTTTTCCTTGCTGCATGCCTGTCAAAGGAAGCAGCTGGTTTGACTGACAGTATCTGCTGTCATAAACTGTGCTATTAATTGTCCATCCTCTACATATTTGTCTTGTCTTAATTCTTTCTCTGCTGCCTCACTAGGCAGACTTCACAAATAGAAAGAGAGCATCTTTATGCTTCATGATGATGATGCCAGGGCTGGATCCTGCACAGCCTTTAGGTGGCTTCAGCTCCTCCCTTCTGTGAGCTGTATCTGGGCATGTTAAGGGACATCTTCCTTAGGAAAGCTTTGTCTACTGAGATGGAAGATAAAATGTAGTAACTGTAATTTATTAAGCTACATATTGCCCAGGAAAACAGCTTTCTGAACCCCCAAAACAATGTAAATACGTTAAAGAAACTATTTAAAGAGATAGATGCTAAAGCCATTCTGGAGATTTAAATCATAAAACTTTAATTGAATTAATAACTTCAAATCTAGTTGTAGGCTATTTCACTGAGCTTTAATGTATTTCCCCTTTAGAAGATACTCGGTAATTCATGACTGCTTAGAGGATAGAATAGTTTGCATTAAAAATGGAACTGGAGGCTCTTTCACTGTGCTGCAACACTGCAATCCATTTAAACCATCTTCTGTAAAATGTCCATCCCTTTCTAATTCCCGGATTCTTTCTTTTACAGAATGGCAAGCTTAGGCTACGAGCCAGGATTTACACAGTTGTTTCCGGAATTGGTTTTGAAAGCACGTGGCAATAAAAACTTGATTACGGGACTGCACCTCCTTGTCCTGGAGGGAACAAAACCCCTCTTGGTTGTTGTAGAGGTGGCTCACCTGAAGGTAAAGGCACCGCCTGGGATAATCTGCAGATTGGCGTTTCTGTTTGTTGATGCCATATTAAACAGAATAACCAAGCGTGCTGAAGGTAAAGCCTTCGTTTAATTAACCCTCTTGGTGTAGTACCATGTGATTAAATGTGACTGAGCTGCTCCTTGGGGCTTCTGCTACTGAAAAATACTAACAATAATCATTTGTTTTGTTTTTATATTTAAACACATTATTGCATAGCTTGGTGCAGAGGTAATTACCAATTTTATCTCCTGTGTTTTTCTAATGTTCATTAATAACAATAAAGGGTTGTAGGTTAAAAACTCATTTAATTGCCTTTATGTTAATGACATTATGAATAGCCTTAGCTACAAGATTTTAATTCTGTCCAGTATCCTGTTTCTCAGTAAAGCCCCAGGAGAGCTGCTCATTTTATCAGCATTACTGATGCAGAGTTTTTCCTTGCAGGTGGGTTTTTGTACATAATCAGAATTAATGCACAACACATTTTGCAAGGAACAGAGTAGAAGCTCTCTGAATAAGTAATTAACTGGAGCGCCCAAGGAAAAATGCCTGAGCAAATTTCTGAGCATATTCATAAAAGATTAAGAACAGCCACAAACACAGTGGAAACAGTTTACCGATAATATGCTTTCATGCCATTTTCTAACTCTCTTCTGGGTTTTTTCCTCCCTCTTTTCCTTTGTAATGAATGGAGTTAAAAAAAAGAAGAGAGATTTCAGCTCTCTCATTAAGAAGCACCTGCCCCTGGAACAGATTATGTTCCAAGCCACGTTGGACAAGGACTTACTGGAAGATAAATGGAAGTCAATGCTAAGCTTTTTCAGAGTAAACAGAAATAGACTTCTTTTTCCTCCATGTGCAAATAGCCTCCTCTCTATACCGTCTTCATGGTCCTGAAAGACAAAAGAAAGGAAAGGTTATCTGAGTTACTTCTGTGTTTAATGATAATTAAAAATAATGGACACCCCCCAAAAAAAGACGCTGATGGAGTTCCAGTGTGTTTGGAACATGCCAAAATGGACCCAGACGTTTCCATTGGTTGAGCAAACTGTGTGGGTCTGGTCCTTATCTACAGGATACACTAAATAGTATCTTGCCTATAGCTCAGCCATAGCATTTGCCTGTTCCCACTCCCTGTCCTCTGGCTTAAAACAGGGATCTTGGCAGCGGTTCTTCTCCACTGTACCCTACACTGCAGTGATTGCTGTAGCCAAATGGAAAATACTGGGCTGGGTGGATGGAGCAGCTCCAGCAACCTGTAGTCCTGCTGCTCTGGCTTCCAGCAGCTCTGCACTGCACTGTGGAGGCACCCAAAATGGGGGCACCCACAGCAGCATGCAACTTAGCCTGAATAGAAGCAGGTGAGTACTGTAGCAGTATGCAATGTATAGTCATCATTGCAGTCCTTAATTACTGGAAGTCTGGAGCAGAGAACTGAGACAGTCTTAAAGATCTTAATGTTAACCAGAATAAGTCTGAAATAGGCTTGTGTTCTTTTTCTAGTGCTGACTCTTGAGTTTTTGCTCATGCCCACAAGGACAAGGAAAACATTCACTCTTCAGAATGGGGCTGTCATTCTCAAGCAGTCAAGTGGATCTGGGGGCCAGAAAAATATGGAATGCTGTACTGGCCACACCATGACGCCAGAGCTGTGGCAGTGAGCGCAGCAAGGATGCCAGGGCTCCAGTCTTTACTTAAGGAGGAAAGACCAAGGTGATCACAAGGCTGTACAGAAATGGTGGGTGATGGCTTCACCCTCTCCTCCTGGATGCAGGACTGACCTAGGAGGGCTTTTCCCTTCAAAGGCAGAAAGCTCTCTTCTGGGGACTGCTAGATCAGCATATGCTGATCCACTGGTTGGAGCATCCTGACAAAAGGCTGGTGGCATGATTGGCTATTGAGGGCCGTCACTTCAGTTCATCATGAAAACAGTGAGCTGGAGCAAAGGTCCTGCCTGCCAAGCCTGGCCTGTTTGCCACTGAAATCCCCACCAGCAACTGTTCCTTTAATGATCTTTGTGACAGGCAGGGAGAACACCACTGTTTGCTTAGTTTGCTTTACAAATAGGCTTCTAAATTTGCAAATGACAGTTTGTTGTGTGTCTGAAATTGGGTGCCCTGGGGTGTACCACAGCACCAGTAACCGCAAACGTGGCACGAACTCGTGGGGACATGGGAAGTGGCAGCACTAGGGATGTTACTGTGATTAAATTGTGTACAACTCAGTTTCTCTTTTCCTCCCATGGTAGGTGGCAGACCCGGATGGTCTCAGGCTGGTGGATGGAGCTGTCGCATCTAAGGTCATGGTGGCAATGAAGCCACGTGGCTCCAATTTGACCCTGGCTATGCAGTGCCACTCTTGCAGAGCTAGGAGAGGAGGACAAGCAGCTCCCTGGGCATCCATCCTGCATTGAAAGGTAAATCTTGGCAGGTAGCATCTCTCTGCCAAGTGAGGGCAATGCATAAGATGCTGGAATTTGCCTAGAAAAGGCTTTTCTAAATAGGGCTTAGCCAGCAAAGCAACACTTAAAGAGCTAAGTGGGGAAATGCTTGGCAGGACCATGGATTGAAACATCTGTGATCTCCCTGTGCCTGTGGTGGGCACCATATTTTCATGCAGAGGTTTGGGATAAATGCCCTGAATGCAGAAGGCAATAGGCACATCTACAGAGGCAGGGTGAAAGGCAACTAATTCTGGGGAAATGTTATCCCAGAGAACAGGAGAAGCTGGGGGTAGTCCCCATCTCAGCCATGTAGCTTGGTCCCACCAAGTCGTGCTTCCCCATAGACAGGGCAGGGTCACAAGTCCCAGAGGGCTGCAGGCTAAAATCAAGTCTATTCCACAAAATATGGGGGGGGGGGGGGGGGGTGGTGTGTGGATGGAGAACACAGACATAACAAAAATCAGAGTAAGGGTGGAAGGCCTGCTGCATGGTCATATTGACAATCTGGAGACATCTTGCTTTTTTGACCCTTTTCAGTTTGTTTCTCGCTCTCTACCTTATATTTTGAAACTAAGGGCAACTTTTACATGACTAAAATGGATTTGCTTTTACCAGAAACACTTGGAAAAGGGCATCCTCACCCCACAGAAGGGAAAAACTAAACCCATCACCTTTTTTCTTGAGAGAGCCCCCACGAATAGATGCTCCATTCAAAAACTGCAGACTGGTTGTCCACAGAGCCTACCTCATCATGTGCCTTGGGTGACTGTGCTTTGTGCCTGGGTGGGATGGAAGTCATTGTTATTTGGGAAGAAATATATATTCTGTTATATGGTAGGAGATCCAGCAACAAAATGGCAACCTACTTTCAGTCTATAAGTGAAACAAAACTGGGTTCTGGCAGTTGTTCCGACATACGAAAGGAAAACATTTTAAGAAAGTAAGCATTTTGTACCTTATTTTGAAGTCGAATTCTGACCTAGTACCTGCATCCTAAAATCATCTTGTCAGTGCCCCATCCCTTGCTGTTTTGATGGTAAAATGTGTAATTTGTCCTTCCACACTTCATTAATATGTGTTTTGTGTGCACCTAGCTGACTATGCAACCCCTAGGCTTTCGGCTATGTGTTCCACCATTTACTATTACAACAACTTAGCCATCAGCAAAAAAGTCCTTAAAATGAGCCCAAGCTACTTCTGAATATCTGCATCAGATATGCAAGTCTTGGAGCTAGCTCTGTAAAAGGTAGGGATTTAAAAATAACAAAACAAAACCCATGAAAATTATCCAATCCATGAAAAATATGCAGCCTCAGCAACATGGAATCACAGCAGATACACTCTATTGGTGCAGAAGTGATTGCAAACCCTATCTTGGGGTGGGCTTTAACAAAAGGGTTAATGCCTGGGAGGCACCCGCGTCCAGTAGCCCTTCTCCAAGGTCAATGGGAGCCCTGCCTGCGGAGCACAAGCAGGATCAAGCTCTGTTTTTTCCATGTTTAACACAATCGAGGAACACGATGGTTTCTTTGTAGCTCCATTTAGAAAAACATTGCTTTTCTGCAAATGACCTAAACTATTTCATTATTAAACATAAAAATCATGGCTAAATTGTTTATGCAATTTCCTCTTTTTCTGTTTTTGAGAGGGGTAAGGTAGACTGTTAGATAATGATTTGTACTTAAACACTAATCCAATGCTGTCAATTTTCCCTTTTCCTAAAGGTAGGAGTATTCCCTAACATTTTGCAATGGTAAATATGTAGACCTACCACTTACCCAGTAACAAGCAAGCATATTTGCAGTAGATTGGAAAGAATAAAAATGTATATTTTTTCAACTTCTTGGTGCTTTAACCTTTCTTAAGAAAAGACTCGGGGGACATAATTGAAGGAAAGTGTTTTTCTTAAGCAGATGGATTGCTTTGCTCAGATAATATTTTAGTTATGCCAATAAAATGAAGGGTACCCAGAAAACCATGAAACTGCCAGCAGTTGTTAGTGTACGACTATTACCAAGGCAGAAATGAGGCCAGAGCAGTGATAAATGCTCACATCTCTCTCTCCATCAGCTGAGGAATGACCTGGATACACTTTACATCTGATCACCAAGTGGGCCCACATTTTTCACAGCAGCACTTAATAGTGGACATTAACTTAGCCCTCTCCAAAAGGGCTGACCCGGAGGCTACCCTCTGTGGTTCTCCAAACTGTAATCACTTCTGCAGCCTGTAATTTTATCAAATCGCAGCCACCTTTTCCAGCCACTTATTGGCCAATTAAGTCAAGTTCTCACTGAGGGGGTCCAGCTGGCTTCAAGTTATCTTAGATGAATTGATTGAAGACATCCTGCAATCTATGAACCCGGTTTAATGATCTAGGTGATAATACTTGTAATTCTTCTCAGTCGAGGGAATTTGCTGCAGCTGTTGTCTGCAAATCCGTGTTCTGATACGGTGAAGTACCAGAAGAGCGTTAATCCGCCCTCGGAGTTTTCCAGGGATGGCTGCATTGTGAAATGGGGAATTTAACATTCACACGGCATTGGCAAGCGGAGGCAATTCCTTTTTGTTGATGTGTTTTCTTATTTTATTCTGTTGTGAGTGTTAAAGAGGTTACGTGGAAGAATACATTATTGGTAATACTTAACGTTGGAGGCTGTGCAGCAGTATCAAACAGCTTCCTAAAACACTGCATAAAATGTTTGAGCTGGAAAATGAGGTTTGCCTCAGAGAATGAACATATCACTTCTAAAATTCAGAGGAGGAGCGAAGCTCCAGAAATAAAGCCACTGGGCCAGATCAGCTCCCCAAGACATTCCAACTGTCTGGGGTTGGTTTTACTATTCCAGAGTTACACTGGTGTAAATGAGACAGTAATCCGTTTCTCTGTTCTTTTTTCCTTAGTTCTTATGTAGAAGATGCAAATACAAGGGAAGAGGTACCATTTTCAGCCATGCCAGCATAAACTGTGAGTAGCCCCACACTTACATGGTGTAAACTGGTGAAGAATCTGGCTCTATGACTGGAGTCCTTCTCTTCCTCAGATTCAGAGCCCTTGAAGTGCTAATGAAGGAGTGCCATACTTTGACACAGGCCTGAAGTGTATCTCCAAGACCTGCAGTCGCCTGCACGAGGACCTGTGAAAACAAAGAAATAATCATATTTGCTTGCTTCAGTGGCATGTGCCTCTTTCCTGAGCCCCAGGAATGTTAATCCTCTCCCTGTGAAACAAATAATGTAACTAACGCTAGAGAATATTTTTCATGTTGCAAATTTGGAATACTTAGTGATGAAATATCCTATAGTGCCTCTGTGAAGTTCCTGTTTGTGAAAGAGTATGGCTGGGGTTTGATTCCCCTGCAAAAGCAGCAGCTGCCTTATTAATTTATGCTGTGCTGCAGATACCCATTTGCTTCTCAGTCGCAGGGACTTCCCCTCCCGCGCCGTGTGATTGAGCCCAGCTCTGCTGACGCCTGCCTTGCTGAGAGACTGCTGCTTTTGATGAGGTTTTGTGTGTTTGTTTCTTTAATTTTAACTGTAGGATGCTGGAAAAAGTCGCTTTTTCTTATGGGATGCATTTTCAAAGAGTTATAGCCCCATCCAGCTCTCCCCATGCCCGTATCTGCTGAGCCTGGCGTCTGAGGGCTGTACTGGGTAAGGAAAGCCTTTCTGCCCATCGCAGCCTCGACCCCTCCTTGTGTGAAGCCAAAGTCTGAATTCAGTAGAGCTTCTCAGTGCTGGGATACTCGAATCAAGCAGTGCTGGCAAACCCACGTCTGTTAGTCACCGAGCTATATGTGTTTGAAGCAATATTCAGAAGGTGTTGTAAAGACAATATAAAATCAGGTTCTCCTCTCTTGAGAAGTTCATCTGGCTGAGGGAGTTGGTATGTGTGTAGATGAGGCCCTTAGTGACGTGGCTTTGTGCTGGACTAGGTGTCTTTTCCAGCCTAGCTGATTCTATGGTTCTATGGTCCGACAGGCTTAATAAATTGAACTGTTTTGACAAAGTATGCTGCTGCTGCACCCAGGGAAATCTGTGCTGCCTCTGCCAGGTCCTGTCTCCATTTGCAAAGTAGAGATCATGTAGCCAGCCTCTTCTGCAGAACTGTGGGGAGCTGTGAGTTCAGGACACTTGGGTGCCAACATCAGTACAGGTAGGTTGGGCTGAATCCCTGTGGATTCACATGCCACAGCTGGGTGCCTAGGAATCCTGTCACTTGGGGAGATAGACCCTTGACAAAGGTCCCTGAGCCCTGCTGGTGGCCCTCTCCTCCTAAAGCTGGCCGTGCCAGGGGTGGCTCTGCACCACAGGCAGTGGTGGCTGGGTTCAGTGTTGAGCTTCCGATGGGATTTAGGAATGATTGTAAAGACGGAGAGAAAGGGGATCAGACATGCACTGCCATTTATGAAATTAACGAGACGTAAACAGCGTGCAAGAGTAGGAAACGTCTTTGATGCTAACCATAGCAAATAACTCCAAAATGAAGTGCACCAAGGGCATGCTCCTGCCTGACTGGGCTGATGTGCGCAGAGCCAAGCCTTGGTGTCGCGTTGGCCATGCTTCAGCGGGCGCACGTTTTGCTTACCCTGCTGCTGCTACTCAGAAGGGGGAACGGGGCTGGGGATCTCTCCCTGTAGCAGGGCTTAAATTAAAGCATATATGACTAAGGAAGCCTGGTATGGCCACAGAGAACATCTTGTTCCCCATATTTAGCCATGGGCAATGTCAAATACTATATGTTACTCGAGTGCTTTTCTCCAGTCCTGTAGGCCTTGTTTTAGAGGTTGACTGCATGAGTCGAAGGGCTTAGTTTTAAAATAATAGGACTGCCAGAAAAAAACCTTCAGTTTTTTCATCTTCACCACCCAGAACATCAGCTCCCAAATTAGGGGGCTGCCTCGCCTGAGCAAGAAAGCAAGAGACCTGCTATTGCAGCCCCATGGCATCTCCTGCTTTGTTGGGGCCAGGCACTGCTGCGGTAGCAGCCCTGGTGCAGCATTACATTTTCACCACGGGTGCTCTAAAAAGAGGGGTTAATTAGCACGGTTGCCTTTGATCCTCTGCTTGTGAGGGAAGAGAGAGTTTAGTCAGTAACACCAGCCAGATACGGAACACTATGGATTTTGGCAAGAGGCAGCACAGTCATAACATTTGAATATTAGCACTTTATAGCTCAGCCACACTAACAACTGCTAATTAGGCAGCTTGGGCATGGCTGAGCACTGCCTCGAACCGTGTGTAGTAATTTACACCTAGGCACAGCTACAGCTCTGATGTGGGAACGCTTTACACCCAGTTCACATGTATGGAGGCGATTAGCAGCGTTGAAGCCAGCAGAAAGCCTGATATTGGATTCCTCTTGCATTTCCCCTTCTCAGCACTTAATTTTGCTTTCCCTGGAACACCCACAGGTAGAGTGTGGGAAAACCCTGGGCTGGCAGCTCATCTGTCATGGCATCTTTGGAGAGCTTGCTGGGCTAACTCCCAGAATGGAATACATTGCAGCAGAGCACAGCCACTTCTAACTGCCCCAGGGAATTCATCCTCCAAGTAACCTCCCATAGCTTTGTCAAGATCTGGAGGTGTGTTTTCTTCCTGTGCTGATAGATTTATTTATTTTCCCTTTGGCCAGCAGCACTACTTAAGTTGAAATATTTGGTGCTATATCAACATGTGTTGCTTTCTCCAATTCTTCTTGTGCTCTGCCTTTTGTGCACGTGGATGTATGAAGCTACCAGTTGTGATCCACAGTGTTAAACTCCCCCCCCACCCCACGCCTATAATAATACTAAGGCAAGGAGGTTTTCTGCTCCTCATACTGCTATTTGCAATTAAAACACCACCACTCTGATCATCTTCTGCAGCTGGGTTATCTGAGGTGTTGATGAATAAGGGGTGAGTGTGACTTTCCTGCCCCAGTGGTGTCTTGAGTTCCTATTGTTCTCTGAGGCTGTTGTCATTGCTGCAGTCAACCATCAGCTGAGCCACGCACCTAGAAATCACTGTTGTAAGTACTCTTGGCATCTCATTTCTAACGAGCATCATGTTTGTGGTGTCCCTAGCTATAGAGCTTCTGTTGAAGGCAAGCTGATGTCTCATAGAAGAGCTCCTCCTTGTCTGCTCCTCTGCTGCAGCTCACAGGTAAATGCTGGGTTTTGGAGCCTCCTTCCTCAGCTCTGTACCAGGCTTGTTTCTGAGCCAGTGGGAGCAGTTTCTTGGGATGGTTTCCTCCATGGGAATAGAGGTAATTTCTCATGGTCCCCAGGGAGTAGGGGTAACCCTGGGGATCTGGACAGTGGCTGCTCCCTAGTTAGCAGTGCAAAGGAAGTGGATTCACCTGAGTTAAACATGTACTTGTTCTTTTTAAATAACACCAATTTTTCTTTATTTTAAAAGAAAGCAGCTAGGGCATTATATAAACAGATAGAAAATAAGGGTGAGCCTGATGGGCATTTCTCTGGGAAAAGCCCAAGATGCTTGCCTCATTATTTCTTGGACTACTTTAAAGTCAAATATGTCTTTCCCTTATGATCTAGTGTCCTCACAGCTGGTGAGGGAATAGACCTCAGTTACACTTGCAATAATAGCTAGGAGAGTGGGTTTTGGTGGTTTTTTTTCTTTTTTTTTTTTTTTCTTCAAAATCCTAATGATTTTTATATTTAATTACTAAGATCCTGAGCCCTGGGTACTTCATTCAAGGTGTCTCCAACCAGCCACAGAACAAAGCAGGACTGTGTATTCCTGCAGGGTTTAGACTTCAGGTGCGTAGCACGGCCTGGGGATTTGGGCTTTTTCTGACAGTCTGTGTTGTAGCTCTTTAATAAAAAGGAAAGTTAGCAGTGGAAGCAATCAAATAAACAACAAAAGGGCAGAACTGTATTTCACCCTCTGTAGCAAATGTAAATCACTCACCCAGAAGAGAGGGATTTTCAATTAGTCCTGTTTTCTTAAACATGCAAATCCCCCAGCCATGTTTAGCAGCACAGTTTTGCCCTAACTCTGCTGAGAATTCCCAAGCAACCTTTAATAGATGGCCATGCCTTCAGGCTTGTCCACTTATGTTTTCTCTCCTGCCTGGGCACAAGATAGATTATGCATATTATTATTCATAAGTGCCACCTATTGAAAGCATAACCACAGGCACGTTTGCAAATGGTGGGCTTGCCCCAGCTGTCCCCGCTCATGCAAAACATTCCTGCTCTCTGATGGACCCCTCCAAACCATCCCCTCAAATTCCACGCTATTCTCTTGCCAGACATCCTGGCATGGAGAAGGAATTGAGAAATAACACAAATGGACTTTAAGGGCAGATAAAACTGCTAGGGAGTTTTCCCCATTTTCCTCCTGCAGTAGCACATCCAGCTGATGCTTTTGTTGCCTCTCCCTGACCCCTGAGGCTGGTGCTGCCTTGCAGGGGAGAAGGATTCAGCCCAGGGTGCCAGGAATCATGGAAGGCAGTGATGCCACATTGCTTTAAATATGTATTCTTCATTAAAGAAAGGGGTTTCTCTGAGTGGTATGAAAAATAATACACAGTGCAGAAAAACAGAGAAATGAATAAGTGGGGGTCTCACATGACTGCATGTTGTTTGATCATTCTTAGGTAAGGAGTAAATATAACTGCTTTCCTGGTGGCAATTCATGTAGTTTTTAAATAAACATACAGGGTTTTTTTTCACTCTGATTTTGAATGTTAGACCATTTTCCTGTGCATTTGAGCGTGTTTGTATAAAGAACAGAGCTTTCTCTTCCTCGACTGCACAGGATACAAGTCCTTTACGCTTTGCTGTAAAATGATTTTTTAAAGAAGATATAATTATGAGTTAGGAAGTAGGAATATTATTAAATAAATGTTTTGAATGCTGGTGGCTAGAATTAAGCATAGCCCTACATTTCTACAAAAGGTCAATTGTGATTCTAATTACTTTTATGTAAACTAGCTCATGTTTGAACTGCACAGTTATAACTAATATATGTGCCTTATTGCAACTATGTGCATTTTTGATCATTAGAATCTGGGCAGCCTTATTATGTCTGGACAGTCTGAATGAACATGCAAATGGATGTGAACCTCTTCGGGCTGATTTTCTGTTACACCAGTTTGATGATGATGTAACAGCATTAGCTCTAATTGTGTTGAGCTGAGATAAATCTGGGGTGTCAGAGTGGGACAGATGTGTGGCATTCAGCAATGGGAAGCACTAATCCAGTAGTGCAGGACACATGGCAGGGAAGGGTAATCGAAGGCTAGAAATACAGGTGCAATGTCTCCCTTAGGAAAATCTCACTGATCTCCAGAGGGAACACAGCAGCCAATAAATGCACATGAGTTTTCTAGGGGGGGGTTTGTCTCTCTCCATAGGGAGACATGGTGGGAGATGTTTTCCTGGTGGCGGATGGGGTTGGGCTGTGTGACAAGATGTCTTCACCCTGCAGAGGGGTCTTGGCTTTGGTTTCCAGACAGCAGTGAAGCCTGAGAAACTGCTACCTGAGCACTGTTACATGTTCTCAACCACAGCCCTGGCTGGCAGTGACAGCAGCAACACCACAGCCCAGCTGCCCATGGGTGCAGTCGCACTGCAGCCCAGTCCAAGCCTGCCCAGTGCATTGCTGCTCTCAGGTACAAACTCTTTCAACACCCTTTCCCTTTCTTTTCCGTATGGAGGATGAAGGATTCTGAGCTCCATCTCTGAGAAGGTCCCAAGCTGGGATCTGCATTGGCCTATCTCTGCTGCACCACTAGCATGGAACAGGGTCCTCCTAGCAACTCCCAGATGCTGGCCATGATGGACGTGGGCTTGAGCAAGGGCTCCTCATACCATCCTGGAGATCAGACAGGTAAAACCCACAGGAGGGTGTTAGAGCCAGACAGAGGTGTGTTTTCATCCTGCACTGAGGATGGCACTGGGTGTGGAGGTTAGCTTAAGAGAAGTAAACTCTGACTGGTGAAAGCCATTACAACTGAAGCACCCCTAAGCAAGGGAAAGCCATGGAGGTGAACTGAGCTAGTTGGATATTGCAGTGCTGGGAAATCATAGGTTTTCAGCATGACTTGTGGAGAGATTTTAAAATAGATGCAATTAAAGGTGAAGTGTAAGGAGACATGCCAAAAGTGCACCATGTGGCCTTTAACTCCTGGCTAGCTGGAGGATCTCTGAAGGGACTTTGTCCATACCCCTGCCTGGCAGAAAAGGCTGTGGAAAGCTTAAGTGCACCTATGTCTGCATGGACGTGGGGCACCCCACAACCTGCTTGTGGTGTCTGTTCTGCTGCACTTTGGCAGATGAAAGAAAGCTTGGAAGGAAAGCCCAATACCTCAGCTTGATGCTGTGCGTTTGCATGGTGTGGGTGAGCACAGGAAAAGTAAATATCCCCATTGCAGATATGCTTGGCTTGCCCCTCTCTTGCCCCTAGAACTGGGGCTCCTCTGCTCTCCCTGTGCTCAGCTGAGAGTGGTGAAGGACAAGCAGTGCTGCCCTGCACGAATGATATCTCCCTGAGCAGGGTCAGGGGAGGCATGTTCAGAGGCTGATGCAAACTTGGGGAGAAACTCTGTTCTTTCTTTTTAAAACACTCTTGGGGCCTTCTCCATCCCATTAGGCCAGTCCTTGCTGTCACCAGCATTGGGCACAAGTGCCTTGGGTGCCTGGATCTGTCTTGCAAACCCTCTGGGCACTTTCAGCATGAAACCTCCCTCTTCCTTGGCTCTGACCCTCCCAATAGCTTTGCCATCTCTCTCCACAGCAGCAATACATTGTCTCCTCTCAAATGTCACTGGAAAACATTGCTTAACCTCTGTGGACCTCCCTCCCTCCCTTTGCTGTTATTACCCTGCGCCGTAACTGTGTTAGTGGCTGTCGAAGTGTTGAGCACGGCATCCCTGGGAAGCAGGGTGCAGGATAATGGGCTCCATCCCCTGGCTGGGAAACTGGCTTTCAGGTGAGAGGAGTGTGTGTGCACCTCTGTGCCAGCCCAGTCCTCAGCCTCTCCGACAAGCCTGCTGACAAGGGTGCCAATTAGTGTCAGTCACACTGGGAGCTGCTGATGGGGACACTCATACGCATGGGCCATGCAGGCCACCACTGCCCCAGCACAGCTGTCAGATAGGGGATGGCTCTGCCACTGCTGACCTGCGCCCCTTCAGAGCTGGTGATTTAAGAGGTGAAAGACATAATGTGCCATTACCCATCCCCAGCACAGCACAGCCACTGAATGGCCCCAGAGCCCGCAGTTGCAGCATGGGGACCTGGCTCCTGGGCTTGTCCTGCTGCTGGGAAGTGCTGGGTAAAGATGCAGTGCTTCACCACCCTCTGTAACGCTACTTTACGGTGCTGTACTTTACGGTATATTTAGAAGGTTGTATCAGTCTTCATCCATCTCCTACCCTCTAATATACAACAGCTGCTCATTCCTACATTTGTCTTTGTGAATGAGAAGAGGGATAGCTCTTCACTCACATAAAGATAAATATTGCAGAGGACCACCTATCACTTGTGGGTATCATGCAGTGTGTGGTGTGCATAGGTGAACTCCTCTACATGCTCGCAATGCACAATTTTTATATACATGTGTGTATGTGTGTGTCTAATGTTAATGCACCCGGACATACAGTTGCGTGTATTTAAGTAAGCACATGCTTGCTGTGCCTGCCCTTCCCTATAGAAAAGCTGTGTTTATATGCATACACTTGATTGCAGAACTACTGTTGGGAAAGAAAAAACCATCAAATCACTATAGATAGCATCATGGAAAATTAAAGCTGAAGCTGAGAACAGACAGTGTTAGCAACCCAGGCTGCTCTGTTGCCAGTCAAGTCGGACGCCTTATGAAGAGGAAAAAGAGCACGTGGAAATCTGTAAGTAACGGACACAAGTGTTGTAGGCTCTTACACCCAGGAACACGTGCTTTTAAGAGGATGTGTGTATGTGTGTGTATTTGTGTCGGGGTGTTTTAAATATCTGAAAGGCTTCCTGAGACAACTGAACACAAAGCCAGCATGTGTTTGTGCTAGGTTGTGACGCTGGCATTAAGATGATTTTATGACTCTCTTAGAGGGGCGTTATGGCTCCAGTTTCACTTACCATCTGAGTTGTTCACATTAAAACATGCCCTTGGCCTGACAAGGCATTATTAACTTGCGTTTAATAAAAATAAAACATTACATTTAAAATTGAAAGCTGACAAATTTGATTTAAATGAATGCTGAACTCCAGGCAAATGTGTTGCTTGAACTCTGCCTGCTGTACTGGCGCTGACAGGAGGCATTAAAGTAATACTGAGTGGTCAATATGTGATTAAATATCACATGCCAAGCTTAGCAAGTATGTTCCTTCCAAAGAAAATTGTACTGTTAAAAATAAGTGACAAATTCTAAGCAGCTCCTTTGAATTCATAAAGACATGAAAGAATGGAAGTGTGCTTGTAATAAACTGGGATCTCTGCAGGAAAGAACATACTGTCTCTAGCATAGAGCTGTATAGAGCATCCACAGGTAATCAGATAAAAATGGTTGCACATATCTGTAGCAATAAATTCCCTTTGCATTTGCCATAGAACATAAAGAGAAAAGACATGCTACATTTTCACACCATGTTTTCATCTGAAAGCTCTTGCTGTCATGCTGTTCTGTCTGAAGGGATTGTTTATTTATATAGACTCTAGCATCTGTATGTGTACGTACATGCATACTTTTATATATATACACACATTAGAGCAATCTTAAGCACTAATTAGAGTGGGGAAAGAAAAGGCAGATTTTGAAAGATATAATTGTAATAGTGATAAATGCCCTCTTGCTATTAGATGTTTGGGAACACTAGTGCTTCATGACTATCATCTGTTACAGATTTCAGCTGGGAGAGCATGCTTAAACATGATCAGCTTCCATCATGTGTTTGCTGAAAGACAGCATAGATGTCATTGCTTCCCTCTTGCTTCACCACGATCAATCCAGGATTATCAGGGTGCAGTAAGGGCACTGCCCAGCAGTCTATTTAGATTAGACATAGCAATAAAATATCAGGACCTACAGCCTCAGACAAATGACTTGATGTGCCTAGGTCAGGAGGTTACCAAAGCCAGGTGAGATCTGAGCCCTATTCATCACTGCCTGAGCTCAAATTAAGTTTTAAATATTGTCAAAAATGAAAAACTGCTGCCAGATGGTGTCAAGTTAATTCATCTCACTGTACTCACAGGCTGTCTGTTAGGTCCATCATGGTGCCTGGTATCCTGCCTTAGAGGGTGCCTGTCAAAGAACCTTCTTCAGCAGAGAGGTAAGGGTTCTGCTTGGCCTTTGCTTCCTGCTACAAGGTGGATGTGTTGCATCTCTGTGACATGTGGCTATAAGAGACCTTTGCCACATGTATGGGTCTGAGACATGGCCCTTCTCACAAAGCAGTGTACTGCAGAATGGAGGTTGAGCAGTGAGAGTTGAGGCCTTGTTAGCTCTTACTTGATTGAGAAGCCTGCTGTTCCACCCACCTTGTCCAGGGAACTGGATTTGCTGGTCTGCAGAAAGAAGCATTTGGGGATGAAGACTTTGACCCTAGCGTGCTGCTCCAAAGGACCATGAAGTGCTTCCAATTGACTGCACAGAGCTGGCATAACTGGCCTGCTCCATCCCTCTGCTCCCATTTCCATTTCAGGGCTGTAAGGATCGTGTCACCCTGCCTATCCCCATCATTCCCTGAGCAAATGTTGGGGTATGTTTTAGTTTACAGTGTTTGAGGGAATGCAAAATGACATCCATCAATTCCATGTTTCTTCTCTCTCCCTTGCCCACCTGCTCTTCCTCCCAAACTCTTCAGCTCTGGCTTTCAAGCACAGCGCTTCAATCCTGCAGCAGCAGGGTGAGGGTGTCCCCCCATCAGGGTTTCCTCCACTTCAGTGTGCATTTATGCTGGCTGCCTTGGCTCTCCTTGCAAGCTGGGTTACAGCCCTTTGCTGTGGAAAGAGGAGACGAGGCCCCATGGACAAAGCTGTAGTTGCTGGGGAGAAGAGAAGCAGCAACCAGCAGCACATAAGACTTCTATGCTAAGCCTCTCCCCAGCAAACCTGGCTGCCTGGTGCTAGGGTGCCTGATAACCCTGCTTTCTATGGCTATCACGTATTACTGTGGGTTTTGTCGTGGCAGAGAGTTAGGCCCTAGTAAAGGCGTTGTATGTTTGGAGTGATCACTCACCACCAAGGCACAGAAACTCAGATTCCCTTGTTCCCAAAGGCCCTGTCTCTGACCAGGACTTTTTCCTCATTGTATGAGTAGGGG
>NC_088886.1:55890627-55925627 GCF_037157495.1 Lathamus discolor | reverse complement strand
GACCCTTCTCATCCTTCCGATTACCTTTCTGAAGCATGAACGTGGTATAAAATCACACATCAGAAAATTCACTATAATTATTTTGCAATGCCATCAGCACAGATCCATCACGGAGGAAACCCAGTAGTGGAATGCTCCTCGCAGCCACATGAGCGGCCAGTCCCGTCCCGCCTGAGTGACAGCTTTGGTAATTAAGTGATTGTAGAGACCTCCCCAACTGTTCTAACAACCTTGTCAGGGCCTGTCTGCGGACAGAACAAGCTGAAATCAATGTGCTTTCTGCTCCCTGAGCATTTCTGATCATGTCCTCAGCCTGCATCGCGGGAAACATTTGACAAAAGAAAAACAGTAGCACTAAACGTTAAGATTAATTTTTTTGAGCAGAAAGTTAACTTTCTTCGCCTTTTTTTATATTCCTCCCCCCCCCCTTTTTTTTCTTTATTTTTTCAGTTCCTTCCCCTTCTTAAGGACAGAAAGGCGAAGGGTAGCGCAGAGCAGCTGCCCCGACGCGGCGAGGTTGCCGGGGACGATCGGGCCAACTCCGCGTTCGCTCCGCACCCGGCTCCGCGCCGTTTTGTTCCCGCTGAGAATCGTTCTGTAGCGCCTCTTGCAACGGCCCCAATTACTCCGAGGTACAATATATTTTCGCCCGGATTAGACGGCGAGTCTGTTGGCACAGTGTAAATGTCAAGCAGCAGCTTTTAATAAAGGGATGTTCAGACTGTTAAATTTCACAGTACAACGGGCTCGGCCCCTCCCGGCCCCCTTCGCCCCCCCTTCCCTCAGCGCTGCGAGGCTGCCACTGAGCCAGCACGGCTGCGCACCGAAACACGGCTGGGGAGAAACCCCTCCAGGGCTGGGGTGCTGCGCCCTGCCTGCCCCAAGCTGCCCTGCCGAGAGGGTCCCCCTCTGTGGGACTGGACCCCGCTAGCCGCTATTCGGGGCCGGTCCGTGATGCCTCGGCAGGGGCTGCCCCCCGGAGAAGGGACCAGCATCCCTCGGCCCTGCACATGATACCCCGTCCCTGTTGCTAGCTGCCCTCAGCCTGCACCGGGCCATTGATTACTGCTCAAAGTGCCATTGTAATTAGCTGCCTGTTAATTAACGAGATAGGCTCCGGCTGACTCCTCTGAATGGCACCTTCGCTCATCGCTTTGATTCGGTTATTGCTGATTTATTGGGGGGGCTCCGTGGTTTTGCCCGCAGGCAGACGGGTGGGGTGGGATGAGAAAGGGGGGGGGGGTGTCACCCAGCAGGGGGCTGCGAGAACACAGGGCTGTACTGTCCCACATCCACCCCCTGCCTCAAAAAGTGCAAGGGGGGTCCCCTCTGCCCTACGCGCCCGCGTAAGGTGCCCGTAGGAGGTGGAAAAGAAGGCCTTTTGCGTGCGGTGCCCCCGAGTAGAGCTGAGGCCGAGGCTAGCGGCGCACCGGGCCTCGGAGTTGCTGCCCCGGGCGGGCCTCGCCGCTGTTTTCCTCCAGAATATTTCTGCACAATGGAGTCGAGGATTAAAAAAATAAGAGGAAGGAAATGAAAGGTGTTCACTCTTCAGGAGCATGACTTTAAGCCCTAAATCCCGATTCCGGGGGGAAGTGCATTGTGAGTTAAAGGATTATGCTAGTGTAACATATTACCCTGGATCCCGCATTCCCCTAGGGATAATTAGGACATACTTTGGTAAATTGCAAACCAAGACAGCAGGATAAATACGGCGGCTGCGGGCTGCTCCCCTGCTGCAGGGAACCTGTCTGGGCATTTGCGGACAGTTAAATTGTTGGGGATCTTTTCCCTTTCTCCCGATCTTTCACTTTGCTCCCCAGTTTTCCACCTTCATTTCCTCTCTTTGTTCCTTCAAGCGCCCCGATCTGTAGAGAGGTCACTCCGCCGTGCCGCTAACCCCGCTCACACCGGGGCAGCGGGGCCCGAGCAGCCTCCGGCCCCGTCAGCGCAGGGCGCCCGTCGAGGACAACGGGGGTGGCCGCTACCGCCGCCCAGCGGACACGGGTGGTCCTGCCGGCCCCGCTCCCTCACCGGCCTCCGGGCGCAGCACTGGTGCTTCAAGCTCCGGTGCAAACCGTACGCCTGGCTGCCCCCGGCTGCCCGCGGGGAGGCGGGAGGCGATGCGGGGCCTTAGGGGCGGATGCTCGGCAGCAGCGGGCTGTTCGTGGGCAGGGTTTCCTGCCGTCCAAAAACTTCTTCTGAAGTGTGGAAGTGGGGCGGGAGCTGCCCAGCGAGGGCCCGTGCGCTTCGGATGTGACACCGGTGACAGGTGAATTCCACGGAAGGCCAGGTGGTTTCTAGGCTTCTCGTCCCACACCTCTGCCCCAGGGCTGCGGCGTCTCACTTCAGACCCAACCTCCCGCAACGAGTTACCGGCTCGCCGCTGTCCCCCGCAACCTTTGTGCTCCTCACGGGTTTCCCGCACCCCTCTGTAGCTCTGGCCAGGACGTCTTTCCCGGGAGAACAGCGGTGGAAAACGGGCTGGAGGTCTGAACAGGGGTGGGCTTGGCATTCCCTACGGGGTAGGCAGGACGACGAGGTGGTTAGGAGGGACACTCTGTGTCCTCTATCTCCCCGCTCCTCTCTCCAGGCCGGCAGCGGGCTCCCATCACCGGGGCAACCGTTGTATGCGGGGCGGGGATGCCAGCTGCCCCACACCTAAGGCATCATCACCTAGTGCTGTCACTGGATGCCAGCACCCCATAAATCTCCCTAGATATTACCCTACTCTAATCCCTCCCTGCGCCCCCATTGCCCTGCCCTGTCCCTCCGCGCCCGCTAGGTTTGGGGCTGCAGCTGCTGGTTTTGCAGCTGATCGGGTCCCGGTGCTGCTGGCGATGCTGGCAGGGGAAACGTCGGGGTGGGCTTCATAGGGGGCTGGAAGTGGTAATTCCTACTAAAATAGAACCGGGAGATCTCTAAATCATTCATGCCACCTTTATAATTACTCTGCTAATTAGCTTGACACGCCACTTCATAGGATTAATACGACGTCTTGTCACTGGCACTTCCCATTACCCTGACATTCAGCCGGGGACCCGGCCAGGCGGGTGTTCTCAGGGGCAGAGGGATCCGAGCCGGAGACCGGGGAACCGGGGTCCGACGGGGCTGCGGCGGCGGCGGGGACGGGCGCGGGAGAGGGAGGGCGCGCCCGTCCCCCCTCCCGCGCCCGTCCCCGCTGCTGATTGGCTGCCTCCCGCGCTGCGTCAGCCCCCGCTCGGCCTTCCGCCAATGGAGGCGGGCAGCGGCGGCGGCGGCAAAAGCCCGGGGTAATAATAAACGTCGGGGGGGGGGGGGTCGCGGCGGCCGTGACGTCACGGGGGGAGTCGCCGCTGCCGAGAGGAGCTCGGTGGGCACGGGCGGGCGCGCCGCAGTGGCCGGTGTCCGCCCCGCTCCGCGCCCGCAACTTCCCGCAACAAAGTTGGGTAGCGGCGGAGCGGCCCGGCCCGGCCCGGCCCGGCCCGGCGGCGATGTGGTGCTCGGCGGGGGCCCCGCGTTAGTGGCCGCCCGTGCGCGGGTTGGGGTGACCCACGCTCCCCCCTCCACTCCACTTCCCCTCCAAGTCGGTGTGACCCCCGCGGCCGCCCGCCGGGTATGCCGGCGCGGCGCTAAGCGGTCCGCCATGGAAGGGCCGAGCGGGTCCAGCTTCGGGATAGACACGATCCTGTCGGGCGGCAGCACCGGCAGCCCCGGAGTCATGAACGGAGACTTTCGCCCCCACGGCGACGGCCGGCCGGCGGATTTTAGGAGCCAGGCCACGCCGTCCCCCTGCTCGGAGATCGACACCGTGGGGACGGCGCCCTCGTCGCCCATCTCGGTGAGCATGGACCACCCAGAGCCGCACCTGGGGGTGGCGGAGAGCCTCCCGCCGCCGCCGCCGCCGCACCACCTCCACCTCGGTCCGCACCCGCCGCCGCCGCCGCCGAGTTTGCAGCCGTCTCCCCCGCAGCCGCCGCCTCCGCAGTTGGGCTCGGCCAGCACCGGCCCCAGGACTTCCACCTCTTCTTTTTTAATTAAGGACATTTTGGGGGACAGCAAACCCTTGGCGGCGTGTGCACCTTACAGTACCAGCGTCCCCTCTCCCCATCACACCCCCAAGCAGGAGGGCAGCGCGGCCCCGGAGAGCTTCAGGCCCAAACTCGAGCAGGAAGACGGCAAAGCCAAGCTCGACAAGCGCGACGACACGCAGGGCGACATCAAATGCCACGGTGAGTACGGCCCGGCTCAGCACTGCGCCGCCTCGGCGGACCTTAAAACCCGGGCCGCGGTACTCGGCGCATCGGCGAAACGAAAATCGGGGGAAATGTGCGGTGGGAGCTCTCGCTCCACCGGGGCTGGTCGGTGATCCTCGCTACCACGGGTTTGAGATCGGTAGGAAATGAAATCGCGATTTTTTCCACCCCTCTCCTCTCTGTAGGCCTTTCCTCTCTTTTTTGATTTAACTTCCCTGTTTTTAAGGGAATAGCCGGAGCAGTGGAAACCAGAATGTATTTATTTTTAATGCAAACGCGCATAAATGATTCTCTGGCTTTCTAAGAACCGGCGGCTCAGCTGCAGTTACTGCCTTCAGCCTTTCCATTTCTGCTCGTTCGATCTAAAATAAAAATATGGGGGGAAAAAAATCTCACTTCGCCAACAGCAAATAAAAGAAAAAAATCTTTTCATTAAAAATAGAAGAATTAGAACACAGTCGGCCCGCGATGGGCAAGGGAAGGTTGGAGGGCTTTGTGCGTTTTGCAAAACACCCGGCTTTTCCCAGCGCTGGGATGCAGGGTTTAATTTCTCCATCTTTTATTCTTTTTTCTAATTATGGGTTTCGTGCTGATGGGGAAGCTCCCGCCGTGCGGGGCTCGTAAATGGAAATAGCGATGTGTGTATGGGGAAAGGAAAAGGAAGGAAGGAAAAGAGTGAGGAAAGGCAAGGCGAGAGACAGCTGTTTCCCCGTCGAGCTGCCCTCCTCTCGGGCAGCTTGGGTCAGCGGCAGACGACGGGACACATTTCTCTCATTTTGCCCCACTGAGATATTTTTGCCGTGCTGAAGAGCAGCGAGACGCCCGGGCGCGCTACTCATTTTGCGCTTTCAGCATTAGCATAAGAGTGCCCAAACCAGATGTACAGTCTGGTCTGGCCATTTTTGCGTTCACCAACCTCCCCAGTGGGTCAATTAGGCAGATTATTGTTCTTCCTGCGGGGAAGATCAAGGAGCGCCACAAACCCGGGCCCGAAAGGAGCCGGATTGACATATTGATTTCCCGGTATTTCGGGCCAGGGGGAAGAGGGCGAGAAAATAACGAAAGCCGTGTAGTTGGAGAGCGGAGAGGGGAAATCCCGCCATCCCCTGGACGGGCTCGCCGCCGCTTTCCCCCCTCACCACGCTGTATTTGACCATTACCCTCCATGTCCCGGAGGAGCCCCCAGGGAATAGGGCGGCGGGGCCCGGTAGCCACGGCGGGGCGGGGGGCCTAGCCGGTGTCCCGCCGGCGCTCACCACTCCTCGGCTCGCTCGCAGGGACAAAGGAGGAGGGCGACCGGGAGATCAGCAGCAGCCGGGACAGCCCGCCGGTGCGGGCCAAGAAGCCGCGGAAGGCGCGGACCGCTTTCTCCGACCACCAGCTCAACCAGCTGGAGCGCAGCTTCGAGCGGCAGAAATACCTGAGCGTGCAGGACCGTATGGACCTGGCGGCCGCCCTCAACCTCACCGACACGCAGGTGAAAACCTGGTACCAGAACCGGAGGTAAGGCGGGCCCCGGCGGGGCGCTGCGCGGCCCGGGGCATTCCTGGAGAGCCGTTGTGGGGCCGCTCCTGCTCACGGGAAGGATGCGGAAAGAGCCGGGCGGCTGCCCCGCGCCCTCCCCGGCGACGGGCTGGGGGGTCCGGCCTCTGTCACTGCTGCCGTAATTTTCTGTCTCATTACATACGGTTGCAGCCACCCTAATTCTGTCGCAAACCATTAGTGTCAGCGCGATGCGATCTAACCGTGTGCCGTGCTTATTAATTTGGCCGGAGTCGCCGTGTGCATGTGGCGAGGGTGCGGGGGGTGGGAGGCGGGCACGGCCGGGGGCTGAGGAGGTCAGGGGAGGGGGCTCGCCGTTCGTGGACCCCCGCGGACCTTGGCCGGATGCCCCGTCGCGGCGCCCGCCCTGCAGCCGGCTCTTGTTCCCCCCGGCAGGACGAAGTGGAAGCGGCAGACGGCGGTGGGCCTAGAGTTGCTGGCCGAGGCCGGGAACTACTCGGCCCTGCAGAGGATGTTCCCCTCGCCCTATTTCTACCACCCTAGCCTGCTGGGCAGCATGGACAGCACGACGGCGGCAGCGGCAGCCGCGGCCATGTACAGCAGCATGTACCGGACTCCCCCCGCGCCGCACCCCCAGCTCCAGCGGCCGCTGGTGCCGCGGGTGCTGATCCACGGGCTGGGGCCCGGCGGGCAGCCGGCCCTCAACCCCCTGGCTAACCCCATGCCCGGCACCCCGCACCCCCGGTGAAGCGGCACCGCGATCCCCGCAACAAGCCCTTCCCCTCCCCGTCCCCGAACAAGCCCCAGCACCGCAGAGGAGGAAGCGAGGGGAAGCCGAGGGGCAGGAGCTTCTGCAGGCAGCCACCGGCCACCGAGGGAGGCGATCATTCAGAGCCAGGGACTCTTGAACCGTGAACCCAGAGCCGAGCCCGTAAGTGAACGACCACACGCGGGGGAAGGCGGGCAGAGCTGCGGGGCGACCCGCCGACCACGGCTCCTGCGGAGCAGGACTTGGAGCTCGGAGAAAGAGAGGGACAGAGGGGGAGGAGGAGATAGGAGCAAGAGGAAAGGGAGAGGGAGCCCGACCCCGCCGGAGAGACTAAACGGCTGCGGAGGACGGAGGGAATGAGAACGGCTCGACCCCCGCCCGGCGGAGAAGACCGGGGGAACGGAGAACTTTGCACTGATTTTTCTCATGACCTTTTATTTTTCTTTCTTTTTTTTTTTTTCTTATTGAAAAGTGGCATGCTCCCTAATGCGAACAGAATTGTACAGACCGAGTGCTGAGTGCTATATCATATTTATTATATGTCGTCCAAAAAAAAAAAAAAAAAGGAGGAAAAAAAAAAAATCACTTCTATACGTTAGTTTAAACGAACGAACGTGATTCTCCCCTCTCCCTTTTCATGTCTTTTTTGATTCAGTAAAATAAATGCTTAGATGACAAAAATATAGATTTTTTTTTTGTTGTGACTAAAAAAAATAGGGAAAAAACACGGAAAAAATTTAAATAAACTTTATCTTTTTTTAACAAACGTGGAAATTCAAGGTAGCTAATTTTCCCCGTGACGAGAACGCAAGAAATTCGGAGTAGAAAAGGCAAATGCCACTTTTTCAATTTTTCACCTTAGTCTCGCTGTTTCACAGCCTGCGCTGTATTTTAAAATCCGTATTTTAAAGGAAAAAGGAATTCCCACGCATGTGTTTTGCCCTTCGCCGTTATTTTAAGCACCTGGGCAGGGCGGCGGAGGGTTTGTAGGGGAGCGGCTGACTCTGGCCACTTTCTCGGCCCCTCGGGGAGGGCGCGGCGGGGTTGTGTCTGGCTGGGGGACACGGTTTCACCCCGGCAGCCGTCTCCGTACCGAGCTGGGACAGGCAGCGAGCGCCGGCGGTCGGGGTGAGTAGCAAGTAAGGGAGGGAGGGCAGGGGGGTCCTGAAGGACATGAAACCCTCCGAGACCCGCCGGCGTTTGATCTTTGTTGTTGCCCCCTTTCCCCTGGCAGGCAGGTTCCCTCCCCAGCGCCTCGCTTCCCCACGCCGGGTCCCGCGGGACGAAGGGGGGGCGCGGGTCGGGGCTGGGGGCTGTGACCCTCCACCGGGCTCTGGGGACGGCTCTGGCCCCAGTCTTTGGAAGGGAACACCCCCCTGCGAAATTAGAAAGTTATACAGCAATTACCTATAAAACATTCATAAAGTCCCATATTATCCTCTCCTTTGAGGGTTTGCCTCCCCCCCCCCCCTTTTTTCTCTCTTTTTGCTCGTGGGTTCCCTTTCATTTGAGATAGAAGGGGAAAAAAAAAAAAGAAGATAGATGCCTCCGGGCACGTTTATTTGGGCTTTGCTAATTAGCGAGGGGCTTGCTGATTTCTCTGCTAATAAATTCGCGTTAAAACCATATTGACCTCTGCCTTGATATAACAAAAGGGGAGCGGGTCGGGAACGCCCACCTCGTTTTCTCTGCCCGTGGTTGTGGCCGCTGTTGACTATTCCCCCGCGCATCCTCCGGGCCCTCCAAATTACCCCCGGTGAGAAGGACCGGGAGCGGGACCCCGAGTGGCCAGAGCATCCCGTTCCCTTCACCGCGGAGGTGTTCCCGGCAAACGCATTTTATCTGGGCTGGGAAGGAGGTAGGAAATTCAGGCTCGGTTTAGGGCCCTCTCCCAGGTCTAAACGAATCCTGGGCTGCTTTCTCCCAAAAGGATGCGATCCAGCTGGAAAAGCTGGTCCCGGCTCGTTGTTCTTCTCCGTGGCTGAATCGAGGCTCGGTTTTGACTGTACGAACACATTGGAAAGTAGTGAGAATAAGGAAGGAAAGTTCACACAAAATAGATGAGTGTCCCCCAGTTCGCGCCTCCTGAGTAGGGCAGGCCTGGGCAGCGGGGGGCTCGCCCGGGCAAGGGAGGGAGCTCCCGGTGCTGCGCGCAGGAGTAGGGAGCTCGGCCGTTCTGAGAGCCATGTAGAACGGTGTCTAAAGCAGGGTCTGTCGGGGGAGAGGGGAGATGAACGGCGACTTTCCCTGAAACAATGTAGAGATGCAGCTGTAAAGTGCGGGAGCGGGTCTGGAGCAGAAATCGCTCTCCTTTCGGAAAGCAGGGCTGGAAATCTAAGCGCTCTATTTGTACCGCTCCCCGTTTGCACCGGGAAGGAGCCGCCTAGAAGACAGGCTGACCGGCCAGGTCGCCTTGCAGGAGAGCGCTCCCCCCGTTGCTTGTTTAAACCCCCCTGCACATGGGTAAGTGTGTGGGCGAGCCACTGCAGGACAAAGAGCTTGGCGACGGTCCGGACTACCTGGAGCCCCCTCCCCGCGGGGGCAGGACTGGGCACCAGAGGTGGTTCGGCGCCGTTGGCAGCTGTGCCTCCCCATCTGCCCCGCTCGGGTGTTTCCTCCCCAGACAGGTGCTTTCGCTGTGGTCATCCCCAGACTTGGTGCCCAGCTGCTGAATTCCTTCAGTTCCGGTCTCCATACTCCGCCCTCTCCCTGGCCAGGACCTGCTCCCGGCCCTGGAAGTGGATGTGAAAAAAGAAACCCATCTGTTGGCAGATGAACAGGGCTGTCATTGCCTTGAACTGCGGGAAATAGTGGCACCCCTCTAAAAGACCTGGTGTTGGTGCTAAGCGCGGAAACAAACTGCGAGGCTGTAGGCGAGCGGTGTATAACCGAGGGGACGCGATCTCCCGAGGGTAGCTGCGAGTGTCTGCCCTCTTCCCGCAAGGAGCAGGGTGGCTGCGGTCCCGGTCCCTCCCGCCCTCAGCACCACGGACAGCGCTAGGAGGAGCGGGCTGGCCCGGCCCGGCTCCCCACGGCCCCTGTCGCGCCGGTAACCCGCGTCCAGCCCGCTGGAGCTTCCCACCTTGCCCCTGGCCCCCCGCACCGCGGGGCTCAGGGAAGGCAGCACGGGGACCCTACCGTCCGGCCGAACTTCGTGGCGTCTTTCCCCGGCCCTCGCCTGCCATGGAAACTGAGGAGCCTGAAGCAGGCTCCCGCTGCCAAAGTAGCTCCCGACTTGCCTCTCCACCGCCCCGGAGAAAACCCTTATGTTGGGCCAGCCCCTGGCTGTTAGAGGCCCGGCCCTTCTGCCCTGAGAAGTGAGCTGCCTTCTCAGGGCTTTGTCCCGGATGCCTGAACGTTGTTCCCACTCCAGCCGGCGGGCGGCAAGCGGGACAGGGCTGCTCCACTCCCGCCCGTGTCCCTCCGGACTGATACCAGCGGGACCGCGGTGGGATACAGGAGCACCCTTGGTCTCCCAGTCCCCGTTTTCCCTTTGGTTTCTTTCTGCTCGTTCGCGGCTGTGTTTTGCGGGTGGGCAGGACAAGAGAGACTCTCCGGGGAGCTACTGCTACGCCCAGACAGGTCTTAGCTACTCGTTGCAGCCTCCGGCTGCTGTCCGAGCCCTCCCGGAAGCAGAGCCGCGTGTAGGCTGCTCCGCTGCTCTTGAATAAAGGGCTCTCTTGCGGGATGCAGCAGCAGGATCAAGTTTAATTACTCCCCCCTCCCGGGGGATTAGCTTGGCCTTCAGTAGAGCAGAAAGTGAGAAGGGGAACTTAGCTGGGCACAGGGGTGAGCATTGCCGTTCCGAGGGTGCTTGTCCTGTCCCGTGGTAGCAGCTAGGCTCTTCGGAAGTAGAATCCGCACTCCCAGCTGAGCAACCGAGTCCGGCTCAGACGGTGGGAACCAGCAAGCGGTACCGAGTGGAGCTCCCTGCCGTGCCGGTTACCCTGTCTGCGTTTATGCGGACCAACGCAGCCCTCGTGTAGCTCTCCGGAGCTGCTCATAGCTTCTACAGCTTTTAGTGTTTCTTGTGCGGGTGGGTTTTTAACTTTTGTTGTTTTCTCCCTTTCCAGAGTTTATCCTCCTCCAAATTCACAAGAAGCTTCTGTGCGAACGCACGCTGTAAGTCGCCCTAAGTCCTTATTGCAGCCCACTGGGATGACTCGGCTCCAGCTCTGGGTGTAGACTTGGTGCGGCCAGGCTGAGCTCACCTGTGGAGGGGGTAAACCCTTCCATAACGGTAGAAATATTCCCAGCTCGGGAGTGGCAGAGATGGGCGGCGAGTAACCGTTTCAGGTTGGAATTACACGGCTTTTTCACTCACTCTATTCCGTCCTGTTGCTAAGCCCACATCTGCCGGTGACACAACCGGGTTTCTTCCCCAGTAGCCGCTTTAACGAGGAGCCCCGTTTGCGGGGGAAAGGGATCACAGCGAACATGACCCTCGTCCCGCAGCAAGAGCGCCTGCTCTGCTCCGGGGACATGGCAATGACAGCCAATGGGGTCGGAGACTCCCCGGGGACCGGCGGACGCCGCTTCCCGGTGCCCCCGTTTCGCGAAAAAGCCCCTGAAGTTCGTTCTTCCCTTGAACTGCTCCCGCCGTCCAAGGGGCCGTGGGGCAGAGGCGCTAGGGCCTGTCTCTGCGCGTTTCCAGCCGGAGAGCAGGTCCGGCGGAGAGCCCAGCACGTTAGAACTCCGTTTCCATATTCATATGCCCTATTTTTCACAAGCCGCTTCTATTAATGGAAGCGCACAAACTTCGGTCCTCAAAATTAGCGGATTTCAAAGG
Source organism: Lathamus discolor (assembly GCF_037157495.1). Lineage (NCBI taxonomy): Eukaryota > Metazoa > Chordata > Aves > Psittaciformes > Psittacidae > Lathamus > Lathamus discolor. The sequence goes on along the minus strand of NC_088886.1, from coordinate 55,914,334 downwards.
AACCCAAGTGAGGCGCTCTGCGCCGCCAGCGATGGATGCGGGGCGCGCAGCGACCCCCGGGGCTCCCCCCGCGCCGCCGCTCCCGACATCCCCTCCCCGCTGCCCCGGGCAGTGCTCGGGGCCCGGCCGTGGGCACGCAAAAGTTGTCCGGGGTTGTCGTGTTCCCTCGTCTCTGGGAGCCATGTAGGGCGCTTTAATTGCCACATTTTCAAACCGAGGTAATGGTGGGGATGTCTCAGTAATTACCTTAATGAGATAACACCTTTTCTTCCCTGAACCTACTCATTATCGCGCTTCTTTTTCAAATTCCGACTACAAAGAGCTATACTTGTAAAAAAAAAAAAAAAAACAAAAAAACCAAAAACGGGGCGGGGAGGGTGGGGGGGGGGGGGAGAAAGAGAGGGAGAGAAGAGCTCTGACATTTGTCGGAGGTCTCATCCCCTGAAAACAAGCGCCTTACATGGATCTTTAGAGTACGAAGAGAGAACTGTACCCGGTTCCAGGAAAGTAGACTAAACATCTGGGGTACCTCTTAATTATTCTTGGTTGGCTTCTTTAGCTTGACCTGTAGGGATGCGAGGGTGTCAAAGTGATGAATTTTAAGATGTTGGGCTGTGAAGACGTGCAGCTGCAAGACTGATGGATTTAGGAAGGGAATGGTAACAAGGTTAGCTGCATGTGAAGTGTGAATTGAGATTTTTGCAAAGAGACTGTGATTGCAGATGGGCATAATGTTGTACCCTTGCATGAAATCTTGCTATTATTGTATAATGGTCAGACAGAGTGTGAAATGACTTATTACTTTACTTTTATTCTTTAATGAAGTTGGGTAGGGAAGGAGAACTACCAGGAAATCGATAGTGGTGGTGCACAGAAACTGTATGACAGGTGCTGATACACTAAGTATTTATTTAGTGGTGGGTTTTTTTGTGTGTGTGCTCCCAATTTTCTGCTATTTCAGAATGCAAACAAAACTACAAATAGTGGACCTAGACAGTGAAGAACATGCATAGAATGAGAGGATATTTTCTTTGCCATCCTCACAATCTGCAGTATACGTGAAGTAGGTGTTTCTGTGTGGCAGTACAGTGTATACATCTTCTGTGAAAAATACTAGTCAGAGATGTCTGGATCCAGGCTGTGTGTGCACGGTTTTGAGATAGTTTTTCAGCTGTTCAATGTGTGTCTCTCTTCTAGACCTCGATGCAGGCCTGCAGTGATTTGTGGACTTCTATGACCACACGTACATTCAAGAGGTCTTTTCTCCAGGTTGACATGGGTGTGTAAATACCTCTTGGTACCTTCAGTACTAAGCACAGGTGTCCGATTGAGTGTTTTCATTCTAAAGATACACAGGGCAACATCTGTCTCTGACTTCTGCACAGCAGTGTGTGGGTACATCCAGACATCTAGGGTGCTTTGCTGACATCTTATCACTTGTTTCACATGCAGTCAGGGTAAACCACCTATTACCAGAATTTATGATGCGATTGTACAGCTGCACTGGTCTTTATGAATATGCAGTGAGGAAAAGGAACTGGAGCTGTTCCCTCAGGATACTGTCCTACAAAAGAGGGTTCCCCAGGTGGCTAACCTCAGGATGCCACCGCTGAGAACAGTTTGGCAAATCCTGCACATAGTGAGTTCTCTCAGAGAACAGCATCTCTCTGTTTGAAAACACACAGTGGAAACACAGCTTCTTGTATGCCTTCCCCTGTGGAAGGATACAACCCATGGCTCAAAGAGCTTTCTGAGCCAGCACCTCTCCTGCAGTGCCCTCCCCAGACCTTGTCCTCAGAGCCAGCACAGCTCTTTGCTTTCAGCCTGTCTGTGAGGTTTTGCCCTATATTTTCTGTGGAGTCTGGCACTGTTGCATTTTAATCTGAGGTCAGGAAGAACAAGAAATGTGAAACAAGCTCGGGAATAATTGCATACCTCTTCTGCATTAGCATACAGGGTAATAATGATGGCAGGATTGTGTGAGACAGAACACACCTGAGGCCTCATCTTTGTCCTTACAATAGTCTTTCAGATTTCCTTTTCATATTCTTGCCTCAACATCTGAACAAGTACAGATGGGGTTTAGGTTTGAACCCTCTTCCTGTTAAGTAACACCCTCTTGTAGGGTTGTCTCCTTCCTCTGGGAGATGAAAAGGCCCTGTGATACACATGGGTTTCTTTAAAGCAGGATACTGACCTAATGCAATGCTGCCTGTGGGAGTGACAAAAATGCACTGAGGGGCACAAGAGATCCTGCACAACACAAAAGGCCATGGAGTAGCTTCCTGTCAGATTTATAGCCCAATAAGACTAGCAAGCATGTTGTAGCTGTAAACACTTTGCACTGTGTGAAGAAATAACGAGAACTCCTGAAAGTTTTAAGGGCTGCCTGGTAAAAGTGATAGTTCAGTTTTTAAGTGCGTAGAAACAGGGGGTGACACGACAGACACTCCAGTACCCCAGCAGTGTGAAAGAAATGGGCAGCTTCCCTCAAACTGGTGCTTTAAAGCAGGACAGAGTAATGTGGAAAATGAAGGCTGTCAAAAAGGCCTGTTTCAGGGATTTACCACTAATAATTTGGCTGGTTCCTGTGGGTTTAAGTACTGTCACTGTCCCTATATTCAAACTATATAGTCTTTCTGCTTTAGAAGTCGTGAAATAGGAAGCATAGAGTGGTTTATGGGGAAAAAAACCAGCAAAGTGTGCGTCTGCAATGGAATCCCAGTATAGGTGCCGACAGCTCCAACCTTACTTCACATAAGCTTAATAGATCAGCAAGATTTTCTGCCTAAAACAGAGGGATGCAAGGTAAGCACGCTGGCAACTTCTTATTTATTTCACTCCTTAGCAGTCTAATTTCTTCTTCCTTTCCCCCCTTTCTCCTTTCCCTTTTTCTCTTCCCTTCTCTCCTCACCTCACTCTGTTTGCCAAGCACTCTGCAACATGCCCTGGGGAAGACTGCTCACCTTCCCTGGTGACTGGTGGTGGCCATGGGCAGCCTGCCTTAACCAGCATGCTGGTGTGTGGCTTGGGCAATGCAGCACCACAGTGAAGTGAATGCTGCAAAGCTGTGCCTCTTCCATGGAGACTAAGCTCATTACAGTACAGTATTCTAAAACACGCTTAACCTCCCCAGTCTTGGGCGTTGTATCCCAAATCTACTGCAGAGCATGGACACCCCAATTAGCACTTACAATGCACTGTTGACATTTCTCTGGGACAGCCCAACAGGAATAATTAGATGTGATATCTCATACAAAGTCATTTTTTTTTTCCCAGCAGAGGGTACACTACAAAATGAAAGCAACATCTACTGCAACAGCACTTGGCCAGATTTGGCTCTTATGTATAACATTATGTCTGCGGTGAAATTCAGCTGGCTTGGAAACTTAAGATCTCCTGTTTGCAATGTCTGCTGGTGACTGGTGAGGCTGGTCTCACCACAGCTCCAAACCCTCATCCCACAGAAAGCAGAGCAGGCTGGGTTAAGGACTGGGCAAAGCATTACTGATTGAGCATCATTCTCTTGCAGATTAGCAGCTATAGGGTTGTGTTATCATATACCCCACACCAGGAAGCCAAAAAGCCTATGGAAAAACACATATGGCAGTAAACAGAAAAGAGCTCTCTGCTGCAATGCAGCAGGCTGTCCTCTGACGCTGCTGATTACAGCAATGCATGGAAAATTCAGTGTATGTCTTGAGTATTCCTACTTGGTTTTGTTACCATTTCTTGCCTACTTTCATGCATTGCAAGCTGGAACTTGGAAAGAACTTGGCTGAGTGAAGAGGATATAAAAATGATAATTTTTCATGTACTAGAGATCACATAGAGGTTTCCTTTGTAGTTCATAACATTTCCATTCCAAAATGCTTGGAGAACTGAAGCATACAAATAGAGAAAATCTGCAAAGTGTTGTCAGGTATTATTTATGTATTATTATTTTTGTTGGAAAAGACATGTAAATATAAAGAATTAGAAAACGGTGCTACTAAACTAAATTATAATGGAACCCACAATGAATCTAACATGAGAATAAAAGTATAATGAGAACACATATTCTTCAGCATAAATACAAATCCTGTCTGTATGCTAAAGCCCTATTAATTGGATACTTACTACAGGAATAAATCTTTAAATGTGTAAAAAAAAATCTTTCTGCTCTGTGATGAAATATAAATATCACCAGATTTATTAAAGAAAAAATTCTGCTAAATGACTGCTTCTCTTACATACTAATTTATGCTTATGCTACGTCTGAAAGAACTCACCCTGATGTGACTATCAGCTAAACGAAGGAAGCTGTAAAAGGAAAAGGTTTAATGTGCATTATGAGAAGTTGCTTATATCAGGCATGGCAGGTTTCAATGAAGTTTTATATTATAAAACAGAGAAAAGGTGATGGTCTCTTAAGAGACATAATACTTATCCCATGAGTGATATAATAGTTCATAATTCACCAGAGAACAAGGCTCAAGTGAGTCATATATATTTTATGGCACAATTGGGATTAATACCGTACTTCAGACAGCCATGCGTAACCCACTCTATTTATGTGGAGAGATGGTTGAAAATTCACCCTTTTCCAGCACCTTCTTCTTCTACCCTTTGGCATCAAGCTGCAAGAGAATGACTTGAAAAAAATGAATTTGGACATTGGATGAAAACCAGACAAGGAATCAAGGCACCGCTACAGCATCACCGTTTGCCAAGAGATGCCCTGGTGCTGGCACAGTGATTGGAAATGCTGATTTTCCAATGACAGCTTCCCAGAGCCCCAGAGGAAGAGGTCGGTCCTGAGCAGGAGCACTGTAGGTGTTCCTTTTTGGCTGATCTTGGTCTTTCAGCAGAATGCAGAGGATGCTGACCTCAGTCTCTGCTTGCAGCTGCTGTAGTTGAATGCAGTTGCCCCACATTCTCTCTGGGACATCACTGTGTCACCACTGACTGTAGCACAATGTGTTTGTTGGGGTGCTCAGGGAAAGAGGGCCTCCCGGGGGGTGCTCACCTTACTCTTGCCTGTCACAAAACATGGCACTTTGGGGTTTCTGCTCCTTTTCTATACCCCACAAACAGGGTGTTTAAGGACAACAGAGGCAGCGTATGGCAGTTTGGGGGATTTCTTTACATGGTCTGGGGGATGCTGATGGAGGCCAAGGCATTACTGCGAACTGAGCTGCCTGTGCCTGTGAGACAAGACTTCACTCACACTCCTTCCGTGTCAAGGATCATCACTTGTATTTAATCTCACCCGTCAGCTGTTGAGAGAAAACAGCCTGGGACAAGGGGTCTGATTCAGTCCTCCCTGTTTATAAAGAGGTGGTTTTGGGGCAGGGGAGATAAAATGGCAGGATGGAGCACCCAGGTGCTGGAAGGGAGGATGTGATCTGGGGTAGCTTTGCAGAGATGCATAGGGAGGTTTGGCCAGAGAATGGTTTGCTCTCGGCAGCCTCCAGCTCTGGTCTTGCTGGGAGATGGATTTGGGCTCAGAGTGGTCTGTGCTCTGCATGCCAGGACCAAACAAGCTGAAACAGGGGACCCTGTCACCTTTGTGGACATGTCACCTGCGTGTGGAGGGACGGGACACCTTACACTGGGCTTTGTGTTTGGTTTTGTCTAGCTCTGTGTCCTGTGGATTGAAGCTGCTGGCTGCCCATACTGACCAATCTGCCTGTCATGGGATGGAGTGTGCAAGGATGTCCGAGGCAGCCTGGGAGCCTGTGTCCTTTGTGGTAGGGGCTGGAAAGCAGCAGCAGCACCTCTGGGACACAAGAGAGCGGGCTGAGGGCTGGCTGAGAGGATCTGAGCCTCCTGCACTGCCTTATCTTTGTTTTGGTTTTTTTCCCCTTCTTCATGTAGGAAAGGGCTTGAGATTGAGCCCACACTCCCAGGACTGCATTTTTCCTTTTGTTCTGTAGAGGTCATAGCAGATAGTACCTGAGGGGAAGGGGTTGCTTGCCTCATTTCAAAGACCTCTGTGAACAAGTGGCTCCTGCTTCCCACTACTTCTGGGGAGGAGTGCGAGCACCCAAACAGTCAGACTCACCCTTGGCACCATGAGCCTTTCCCTGCTCCTGAGTGGGCAGCTTGGACGGATCAGAAAGATCAATAGTTAAATCTACTGCTTTTTGATCTGCTGGGCTCGAAAGGTCTCATTGCCTCTTCTATTGCTCTCAGTTTGATTTAAAATAACTGACTCAACCATATAGGTATTGGCATCTTTCAGGCATTTCTTCCCTGGCAAAGTGCAGGGAGTTTGTGAGCTTTTTTAAACTAGCCTGGAGGGGCTGACTCACTAAAACTTGGATCTCTGGTGGAAAGCTCACTGTAGCTCTTAAAAAGAGATTAAAAAATATTTCCTTCATGATCCTGCACTTATATAGTGGTAAGTAAGGGCTTTGTTTGAGCTACCAGGATCGGAGAGGTATCTTTTGTCATAAAGAACTACTGTATGTATATAATAATGATATGCTTAAATGATACATAACCACCATTTTCCAAGTACTCTTAGCAGAAAGCATTTTATACCACATGATTGTTTCATTGTGCACATTACTCGTGATTGTTACAAACCCTTGCCAATGAATGACAAATTTACATACACATCATGTCAGCCGGCAATATTTTGCAGCCTTAATTGCTTTAGCTTCAGGCATTCTGTGTCAAAATAGAGTGTTTTACGTCCTGCAAGTTGCTCTGCTTCTTTGCAACAGTTAAATTATTCTGTAATTTGCCTGTTTTCCTCCTAATGCATTGTCCATTAAGTCATTTAATAATTTATGGTATAAAACGTATGATGCAACCTTAAACAGCGTTTAAAACTATACTGAGGTGTTCCAGTCGAAAGGATGAAAATCTTGGAATGCATTTGTTTAAAACATTTTTCTAATAGCTTTTTGCCTGCTGTAAGGACAACTTTACCTGTGTTTATATGGCTGAGTTTGGCTGGTGAAGTCCAAGGCTGTGATTCCTGAGCAGAGCAGCCAACATGGAGAGGAGGCACAGGGGGATGAGCTGTCAGCAGCCCTGCTGCGGCAGGAGCCAACTGTGGAGCTGATGCTGCAAATGCTTCTGTACACTCACCATCCCTTACTCGTGTGGATACCCTTTAATTGTGGAACAGCCCCCGTGACAGCAGAGTGTGAGTAAAGTCTGGGTTTTCATGTGTTGCAGAAGTCCGTTCACATTTGCCACCGAGCTCCCAGTGAGAACAAGAGGCAACCAAGAACTGTAATTAAATCCAGAATGACAAAGCACCCTCTATCCATCCACTTCTACCCTTTCACCACTCTAATCTGCTGTGTGTTTGTTGTGGAGACTCCGAGGACTTTGTGTTAGAACAAAAACAAGCATCCAAACTGTGTGGCCAACCAAAACTAATACACATGCAGAGTGTTCTCTCTGCTAGACAAAAGCCTGGTCTGGAGGTGGTTGCTCTGCCCAGTGCCTGGGTTGCCAGTGATTTCCTTTTGATTATTTCCTTTTGGAGAAGGTCTCAGGACAGACGGCTCTGAGCTGTTTCCATGTTTCATTTGGTGCGTCAGGGATGGAGGAACTGGAAGTGATTTCCAGGTGCTTTCCAAATGATTTCCTAGGAAGGCTTGCAGACTGAAGGCAGTTTAACTAAACACCCAAGGCACTTTTTTGCAGAAGAGAAAAGTATTCCTGGTCATGAGAGGACAGGGGTGTCCACAGCCCAGACACTGAGTGTTGCTAATCAGGACTTATTTAGCGTATCTGCATATGCAGTGAGTGGTGCAGATACATCTCCTTCTTTTGGGTTGAGGAACAGTTATGATCTCTTTTGCTGTGCACTTTTCTGGGGAAAATCACTGACAGAGAAGGTTTTTAGCTACCTGAAGATCTCTGACAGAGTTCCTTGCTGTGCTGCTGCAAATACAGCTTAAGAGCCTTAAGAGTTACAAGGCTTTGGTACAGACTTAGTGCTCACTATTGGTGATCACTAGCAGTGTCTCTCTGTTCCTTCTATTGTTTTCTCTTGGGTTTTCCTTTGTCCCAGGATCCTTCTCTCCCAATACATCAGCAAAAGGATGTAGGACATACGACAGGTACACAGACAGAAGCACTGCTCGCTTGTGGATTGTGTGTGCTCAGTTCTCTGGGTACAACACAATATTTGCCAAGAATAATTGTGAAGTGAGAGGGTCATGTTCATTGAGATGCTGTAGGTGGGAGCAGCCTGGGAAGGGTCCTCCCCTGGGCCCTACAGCCCCTACAGCCTATGGGTGAGGTCAGCACCCAGATGACTCCTCACCTGTGTCCTGGAGATGGCTGCATTTCATACATATGTTCAAAAACAAAGACAGTGATGGGAAAGTGAAGAAGCAAAGCTGCTGCCTTCCATTAGCTACAGCATGTCTGTGTAACATCTTCCTCTCTGCTTCAGCGGTTATTGTCGCATTGGGGAGCAGATTCATCCCTTGTGAGAAATTATGAGTGCTGATTGCCGGGAAATGATCAACAGGCAAAGGAATATATACGGTCTGGTGTGTTCAGGACTGTTTTCCCCAGGGCTAGAAGGCTGATGTAAGCATGAGCCCAGACCTGCTCCATGGCCAGCATTTGAGATGTCTGCTTTGTCTCCATTTGTTGAATGGAAGGTGGATAGACATTACAACTTCACCCAGCCATTGTGCGCTCTTTCTAGTGGCTTTGTACTTGTAATGTCTCAGCCAGAGAAGGTTTATATTGTTGTCTTCTGGTTTCTGTGATGCTGAAAGGGTGTCTCTGAGCAAGATGTGCTGGTGACTGGCTGGCTGACGCTCTCTCCCTTGTCTTCAGACTGTGCCTCTTCTGAGGGTTTTGATCTCCGTGCCCTGACAGATATCTCTGCTTCTGTCTGTTCCAGTCCTGTGAGAGCTAGCCCTGATTTGGTGGTTTATCCAACTTAAAAACCTCCCCAAGGCCAGGAAACCACATAGGTATAAACTCATCTTAATATATTCCTAATGAGAAATCCCTGATGGGCGGTGCTTCCAGGAACACACTTTGCACAATTAGGGTTGACACCCCATTTGCTAAGGGAGCGGAAGGAGAAATCTGCTGATTTGCCACTGACGCTCTCCATTCCTGTTTTCACGTTCAGGTTCCTGTCTTTCCCACCCCTGAAGTGCCCAATTTGGCTTGAATACATTTTGAATTATAACAAATATCCCGATACTCACACCCCATGAATGAGGGCAGAAGGCAGGGGGCAACTCGTGGCTATATTCCTGTTCTGGATTTAATTTTTCATTGATAATTAGACTCTGAAAACCACCTGATATTTTTGACCAGCGGGAAACAAAGGCCCACTGATTGACTCCAGGGATAGATGCAAGCAGCCCCCACTGTGCTCACGCAGCAGCTTCACAAAGACTCAAAACAAGAGCTGTGGCAAATTGGCTCATCCTGCAAGTTTCAACTGGCCCGTGGTGTACAAGTAGTAAATTGAGAGCTGATATTCCTGAGAATTATTTATTAGCAAAACCCAGTGTCTCTCTCCCCTCGTAGTTATCCTTTGCAAACAGCTTTTTACCAGTTTGGATGAGCAATCTGCAGCACTTCATTATTTTCCTTATATTCAGGTAATTATTAAAAGACAACCGATCTCTGTTCAGGCTGGCAGTGGACTGCATCTGTACCCAGCTGGGCTGATACCTTAACAGTTAGGCATTATGTGTTTAATTGTATAAAAAGCTAATGGGATGTATTTGCAGGAATTTATTGCAATGCAAACAATAAAAGATTATTATTTTGAAATTCATTTCTGGCGCTTTTTGTGTTGTTAAAATTCTAAATAAAGGTGTCATGGTGACAGTTTCTAGTGGAGTGACCAGTTGTAAGCATTTAGTACAAAAAAGGTGTGAAAATACTAGGCTGAGACCAGTTAGCAGAAATCAGTGTTATACATGCTGAGACCTGCAGTGTTAAACCAAATCTGAGTAAGTCGTGGAAGGGGATTGATAACTCTTATTGTTCCATCTCTTTCTTTCTTTTTTAATAAAACCCTACATGTTGATGTGCAGGAAGATAAAACCATGGCTGTTTCATTAGCTGTATTTTCCCCAGCAGCACTTCTCTCAGGTAAGTTGAAAACAAAGTGCTACTTCTGGGGAATAATAAAGCTTCTTGCCTGCATTGTGGCAATTCTGTATGAAAAGTATTTATTTAAAGAGTATATATATATAGAGAACAACTATTATTTTTTGCAATAAGATACCCTAAACAGTAAATAATGTCTTTGGTGGTGAGGCTGTTCTTTGCTGGAAACAGGGGTTTCTATGGGTGTGCTGTGAGAGCATGCCTGTCCTGGGGTACATTCTAGACATGTTGATAGAGATCAGGTCATTGGTACTGATGAACGTCTTGCAGAACATGATTGCTTCCTTCCCCAAAGAACTTAGCTGTGGAGTACTAAGGGTTTATGAGGGAGGGTCTTCTCCAGGCAAGAGGCACTGAGTGAGTTTTCCTCTTGGGTTGATTAGAGCTGGGTGTGGGGGACAGGGCTAGGTCAGGAAGCAGAGGTCCTGCAAAGCTTTTACTTACTAAGCCCAGAAGAAGGTAGGCAGCAAGCAAATGTGCAGTTCAGAGTGAAGCTGCAGAAGAAATGTCCACCCAAGGGCGGCGCTTCTGGCCTTGCTCCAGCAATGCACTTGGAAGTCAAGCAGGGATAACTCCTTCTCTCCAGGGTCCTTGGAATGTGAAGGCCCCTGTCAGAGAGAATGAAGCTGTCTGTGCTGGCCAGTGTAGAGTCCCACTAATGTGAGAGGCAGAGCCAAGGCACTGCTGGTGCATCCCCCAGCCTGCTGCTGTACTTGTCCCCATCCCAGAGCTCAGCACACATCTCCTGTGCTTGGTGTATTGGACTGACTCAGAGATTTGGAGTTGTGTCCTCACTTGGTTGAATACTCGTAACTCCCAATGAAAAGCACCTCTAAATTGGAGTCCACAGCTTGAATTTGTGGAAATATTTGTCTTCCCTTTCAGGCTGTCTTCTAGGGTCTTTTTGCTTGTAATTTTACCAGGAAGCTGAAATAAACCCTTAGTAGGTCACTCTAGAGCCGATAAGAGGCACAGGCTGGTCAATATCAGCTCCTGAGGCTGACCAAATAGGGGACCAGTCAACAGCCTGTGGATCTTACCCAACATTTGCATCCCATTCAGGATGATGGAAGCAAATGCTCCCCACAGGCATGCTGCCACTCTTCTGCAACCAGAAGGTAAATTTAGGCTATCCTTATGGGGCCTTGTGCAGTGCTCGCACCGAGATGGCTGCATGACACATAACAGTGAGACCACACAGGTACTATGTCTGCAGTCCCCCAGCAGCATTGTTTTATCCTTTCAGCCTTGGACAAAACAACACAATTACAGGAACTAAAGCTGCTGTCTTTGATGATGAGAAATTCTTTCGCAGCCTTGATTTTGAATACATCTGAACATGTTGCCTACAAGATGTAGGCAGAAATGAGCTGTGCATTTAACTGGAGCAGTTGTGTATTCTGTTGGTGTCACTCAAATAAAGTGAAGCTTGGTGAATTAGATGCATCTATTTAATAGTGAAAAAGAAGTACCTCATCCTGATATTTTTCAGTCCTGTTTGCACTGGGGTGAAGCCAGACCCTGGGCAGGCTGGAGGGTCTCAGCTCCCTGCCACGGGAAGAGATGTGATGTCCTGCGAGGCAAGGAGAGCCCAGTCTGTCTTTTCCCATCAAATCCCATCCAGCTGGCTTTGCCATGCAGCTCTCCCTGCAATATCCCATGGGTGTTCATCTTGTACTCAGGAAACCCAACCAGCAAAGCCTTTCCGCAGCTGTGGGGCCCACTGAGTCCTTAGACACTTTGTCTTGTACTCACGATTTATGTCTTTAATACAGTCAGCCACCAATTTATTGGATCTATAAGAATAATGGCCAAGTTGTTCCCACCAACTGAATTCCCATGGGATGGATTTGGCCCCACGCATGGGATGTGTATGGATTTAGTCTGGGCTGAGCACAGCTATGGTCCTTCTCCAGTACAAAGAGATGTGGATCCTTGTTTCCTCCTAGATAGAAGTAGTTTCCTTCTAGACCGGTCTGTGTTTCTGGTAAAGAAAGGAATCAGGTCTATACAGTTCCAAGTAGCTGTGCAGACATCAATCCTTTGAGGACAATTAATGGCAAAATATACAGGGTGTATGGGCCTTGCCTATGTCATTTGCTGAATAGATTCAACCTCCTCAAAGTGGAAAACTGCCCTGATTTGACAGTGTAAAGAAGTGAGATACAAAAGGAAGAGCAGTTGTGATCCAGTTGTCAGAGAGACTTGAAATTAACGCTGAACATTTGAATCGGAGTGAAGTGAAATATCTCGGGCACGTAATCTGCTCATTAAAAATGCCACTTTCTGATGGTCAAAACTGAAAACTTCAGACAGACAAAAATAACAAAATGAAAGGGTAAAACATCTTCTGGATTTCTTTTATGAAGTTAAAGGTTCTGATTTTTTAAATCTGAGGGTCATTTTTTGATGCTGAATGCGGCTAAATACAACTGAATCAGTCATAAGAACTAAATAGTGTGTATTTCTTCTTGTTACAAAACCCGAATGCCTTTTTTCCCCTTTTCAGCTCAAAAGGAAAGGTTATCTTTCCAGTTTAGCCACCAAACTGAGGATTCCATTATTTGCATCCCTCCGGTTGTAAGACATTCCAATATTTATCTTGCTGCCGCTGCTGCTGGAGACACAAGAATTATCTGCTGATCTGGTAGGGAAACAGAATTAGAAACAAACCCCTGAACATGTAGGTCCATTATTTCCATTCCACAATAATTATGCAGTGTGTTAAACAATGTGTACTTCCATCTAATGCAAAGCCCGCTACCTGCAAATACACCATTATCATAATACCTCTCTGGTTAGACAGACGGCGAGGCTATGATTATGCAGAGTGTTGGGAGAACTGTATGTATAAAATTACTCTCGAGAAGAAGAAAGTGTGGGGGGGAAACCCACCCCGAAGTAAAAAGCTAAGCCAGCACATTATCTAATTCTCAATGTAAAATAATGCAGGAGTGCGGAAGATGAACATCTGATTTGTCACATCTGATACGCTAATGTTTTATCCAAAAGGAAGAACACATTGTAACATGCTCATTCATCTGCATAAACACCACCTGGCCCTTTACAGGCACCTACTCGAGTAACAAAAGTTAATGGCAGCCCATTTGTAGCCGTTTCACTGGTAGAGATGGGTTGTTTTCATTCTAAAGTAAGGTATTTACACGAGGAGCAGCCTCCCTCGCAGCACTTGCTTCTGGAAACTCATCCTCAGCGGCTAAAAATTAAAGCAATTTCAAACAAATGTTAGAAAATGGCACTTAAAGCCTGTACCGAGCACTCTCTCACACATACACATATGCACACAGGCATAATGCACTTCTAAACACATGCAAACACACACACAGTTTTTAATCCCTGGCCATCCACGGCTGTGGAGACACACCAGAGGACTGTAATGCAAATCTGTATTTATACCCAAAAGTGCTGCTCTGGTCATGATCTAAATAGCAGCTAGATATGGTTTCTAATGTATGGCTGGGGATGAAACAGATTTGTTGCTTGTTATTTTTTTCTAACTGGAGCATCGTGGTGGCATGCTTCAGTAAACATGCCTTTGTGCTACATTACACATATGTGCGTATCATCACTTTGCTTCAGACTAAAATAAAACCTGGGCACCCAATTCACTCAGATGCTGTGTACCAGCTCTGCTGCAAATTTAGGCAGGAAGGTGTGAAAGCCAAAATAAATAGGTGAATTATGCAGCTACGAATCATACTCCCCCCTCCCCCCGTGAAGTACATAGTGCTGGTTGAGCTTCAGTGACGGCAGCATTAGGAGAAGCCCTGCAGGAGGTGCAACAGGACCTGGGCTCTGGGTAGGGTGAGATTGGGCCAGATGATCTCCAGCCACACTTTGCAGCCCGAATTGCCCTTGGGCTCTGTGTGCATGTGCCCTTTGGCTGAAAGAGCCTCTTCCCCAGCTCCAGGGTGTTGCTGGAGCTCTTGGGTGATGGTGGTTGTTTCCAGGTATGTGGTAGGGTGAACCACTTGCGGGGTTGGTTGGCCTCAGATGGCATCTCTGGGAGGAGGAAAGCTGGATGTCTTTACAGCCTCCAACTCATTCTTGACCAGGGACTTCAGGCATCCGGAGAAAGACAGTGGCTGGTGCATTGGTGTGGGTCCATGCGCACATTCTGCTGCAGGTGCTAAGCTGGGGACTTTGGAGAAGACTGGGAAAGAGTCTTGGAGAGCTGGATCTCCAAACCCCTCACTGGGAGTAAAAGTGTGCTGCCAAGGGTAGGACCCTTAAACCAAAGTAAGCTCATATCAGGGCCCTGGGGACACCAACAGGTCTCTATGTCCCTGACTGGCCTACCTGGGGTTCCCACTCTCACAGGTCTAGGAGCTACATCTCAACTCTCCTCATAGGAAAGCTGTAATGCAGAGCTCCCTGCTTGTGCCCGAGCAACCCACTGGCTCATGACTAATACTGATGTGAAGCTGCAAGGGTTAAACAGTAAGGTTATCCCACGGGGTGGGTGCCTTGGGTGAGCCAGGTAGGAGCTGTTAGCAATTAAAGAAAATAAATGGACTTGATCAGCAGTTAGTCTTAAATGATCTTGAATCAGCTTCCTACTTTCCCTTGCCACCTCAGGGCTCATGATGCCTGTAATGGGTACAGGACAGGAATGCACCACCATGCAATTTGCCTTCCAGGTATGATTATGCAATTTTCCTCTGTGGACAACCCCAGAAAGCTGTAAAGAGCTGGTAGCTACTGATAATCCTTCTCTGGGTGGGATTTCCAAGGTAATGGTTCTCTGTCACCTCCCTTGTGTTTGTGGGAGAAGCCATTTACTGTTCCCCTAGCTCAGCATTAGCAGCAACCTTTTATTTTCTGCCAGTACTGCCTCAAACAGTGCTTTTAAGAGCCTTTTTTTTGTTAGAATGTGTGCATCTAAAAAGAGTCCATAAGAATCAGTGTAGGTCTTCTGTATACTATGGGGTCTATGCACAGCAGGAGACAGAAGCAGAAGGAAAGAAAAAGGAGAGAAAAGGAGTGGGTTCAAGCCTGATACCAAGAACCTCAACTCCACTCATCAGGAAGCTGCCAGGTGTAGCTGTCCTCCTTTTACTTGTATGAGAAAGTGAAGTTCTCTTTCTCTCACACACCTGCTCACTCTTTCTCCCTCTCTGGTTCTCTCAGAGATGCTTGTCTTTGGTCAGTTGCCATTGCTGTAAGTTTCTTTCTGTTGTAAGTGACAAATCATCCCAATATTGTGGGGCTCCTTTGTCTGAGGAGCTCCTGCAGATACATTTCCCGTTTAAGTAAGCTGGGAGTCATTAGATTAACAAGAGGCTGGGTGAAGATACATCTTTTGGTTTGTGATAGGAGCCAGCAACTGTTTTTGAAGAACCCTGTAACAAAATACTTAAGTCCGTGCATTCATGTTCCTGTATTTTATTGGCTGCCAAATAAGACTCTGAATTGAAGAATAAGGTGATCTGTGGATACATCTCATCGGCAATTTTGCCCTTACCCTGTGTCATTGCTACCCTCAGCCCTAGAGATCCCAAGACAGCAGATGCCACTTGAACTAATTTCCCCCAATCAGTTTAATTTTTGTGCTCTCTCTGCATGTCCATGGGCTCTTGGTCTCATGCAGGAGCCCTGTGAGTAGCAAAGGGGCACTGCTATCATCATTCCCTCTGCATACCATGATGGAAAGAAAGGCTGTTGCTTGAAGTACCATTGTACATGTGCAGAGGGGCTTAAGCTGAGTCCAGTGTACATCATAGCTACATGTATATTTGAAATAAAAATCTCCCTGTTAGCCCAGTCTGTTGAAGAAAGGAGAATGTCAAGAGAATACTTATCTTTCCTTTGCCTGCAAGGGAAAACAGGTCTGAGATCAATGGGAGTCCTCAAAGGGAAGTTGAGAGGGTCCCTTTAAGAGTAATCAATGTTCTGGGTTTTTTTCCAAGGGGAAAATAGTTTTCTGTTTGCCTTTTTTCTTTTTCCAAAGAAACGCCATTAGCTCTTTCACTGCTTTGTTGTTAATGTTATGTATTGTCAGTAACTACTATTCCTACTGTAACAGAGTGTCCGCAGCACTTTACAGAGGAGCCGCATAGCTGCTGCCCCAGAAAGTCACCTTGTCTGTCTCTGGAAGGAGGGAGAGAGGCTGCTGTGTTGGCTAAGCAGAGGGCAGGGATTCCAGAGGATCTTCCAGGTGGAGCAGGGCAGGAAGAGTGACTGTGTAATGAGGATTAATCCTTCCTCTTGATGGAGGGGTACTCGGGCTTCATAGTAGCACCTTTAGGCACTGGCAGGAAGAGGCAGTCTGCTGCAAAGGTCTGACAAGCAGAAAGCTGACCAGTGCTGGGGGAAAGAAGGTGGCCACATCCAGTGTTCCCTCTGCATCTTTGACTGCCAGGTACCTGGGGTCATCAAGGCACATCAGGGTTTCTGTGTCCTCACTCACCCGTGTACCTTTTGAAATCTTCCTACTGATGTTGTAAATTCAGCCATGGAATAATAAAATCAATCAGGTTGGAAGAGACCTTTAAGATCATCAACTGCCCAGTACTGCGAAGGCCACCATTAACCCATGTCACTAAGGGCCTCGTCTACACCATTTGTGAGCACTTCTGGGGTTGGTGATTCCACCACTTCCCTGGGCAGCCTGTTCCCGTGTCTCCTGAGAGCCTCAGCTAAAACCTGTGGCATGCAGCCTCTTCCTGGTGAGCATGGCACTGTGATATGCTTTCCCCCTCTGTAGATCCTAGGCTGTATGCCATCTTCTTTCTCTTCTGTCAATATTACCCACATACAGCTTAACACATCAGACTGGGACCGAAAACTCTTTCCCAGCTTTGTAGCTGTAGTCTTGGACTCGAGACTGCTGCTTGTACCCGCTGTAAGACTCAAGCACTCACAAAGCCCAGGTCATAACCAGAGCTGGGCAGAGACTGCAGTGCCCTTAGCTGTAGCTGAGTGCCGGGCACACCTAGAGGGGCGGTTGAATGAACATTGAGCCTCACCTAGAAATAAGCAGCTTCATTTGTGCGCACTCAAGCATGCAGATACGGATGCATGCTTACGCAGTGGAGTTTACAGAAAATCTAAGGTTAGTACATTTTGCTAATGAATAGACTAAGTCCAGAGAAGTATATAACTGCATTCTGCAGAAGTGTTGTCGTAGTTAGCAGCTAAGCGTGAAAAGTGATGGCTTTTTCAAAGCTGGTGATGTATTTAACACTTTTCTGCTGCAAATCTCAGGCTGGTTACTGTGATTATTATTTTTATTTTAATCACCCTTGCACATCTATAAAATTAAAATAATCCAGTCTGTGGCATTAGATCAGGATCTGGCCCACTGATTCCCTCATTAGAATTTATTGGGTAAAGGAATATGAAATGTCATGCACAGGGGCAAACACCATGGCCGAGCCCTTTCCCTGTTTTGCTCCTTGGAGATGAGACGGAAGGAATTCACAAGCAGCTCTACAGTCTGCTAGTGAAAATAGACTATTATGCACAGCCTGCTTTTCTTCTGGGTTTAAGTGGGTTAAATAAAGTGTTATTTACAAGGAAATAATGTTTTCCTAAAATTATTGGAACTTGGAGAAAGCTCTTCTTTTGCAGCCCTGTGTACAAGCTTTCCATCAGGAAATGCTGATGGCTTGTTATGTTTCAGCTGGTATAACTGCTGTCTTTTTGGAACAAAGGAGCAATTAGAAATCATTTGTTATAAAAGCCTCTTCCCTTCCGTTATAAGAGCCTTTGTCTTTTGCTGACCCTTTTGAAAGTTGCAGTTTTGCAAAAAAACATTGAGAGAAGGAGGCTTTCTTGTCTTTAATCTAAGAGCAAAGCAGGAGCCTAAGTAACTGTCTATGGTCCCACTTTAATCAAGTTAATGCAGCCTGCTAGACTACAGGCTTTGCTTAGTACAAAGAGACACTCAGATGTAAGCTCATGAGTGGATACTTTCACAGGGCATTCGACTGAAAAACAGATCTATGAGATAAGAGATCAGGTCCACGAGAAGTCAATGACATGGCATACAGGAGATTGGTAGGGGCTGGGAAGGATGCTGGCGTGTTGTGGAGGAGAGGTGTAGTGGCAAAAGCCAGCTGGGCCCTCTCTGGCATAATTTCCTTTATAAGGTGCTTGTGAAAATAGAAGTGCACTGCGATGGACCTTTGTTTAGTTCAAAGGTTTTTACCTCTTTATTCTAAAGCCCCTTTGTGAATTCACAGGGCTTAAAATATGTATCACTGTCCCTTTCATTTTATCCTTCTGAAAGAAATCAAAGGCAAACAACAAGGAAAAGTTTCTTTCCAATGAGCCTAGTCTGTTTGAAATGGTGTGCTGTTTGTACATGTGGTCTCTCATAGTGTGTGTTCAGGAGGATCTTTCTGAATTTTGTATACAACTTGGATAGACATCATAATTGGGGGGGGCGTCGGGGGAGGGGGGGAAGAGGAGTTCTAGGTAACTTCTAGGTAAGTAGAGTGCTCTTTCTACTCTGCTCTCCCAAGAGAAATTTTAAAACATGCTTTAAAAGAGATATCACCAAAACTTTCCGATATCTATCTTTTTGTACTATAAAATTTGTGAACTTTCATCTGACGTTTAATTACTGCAATCCTTCACCTTTGTCTTTATCAGCTCTTACTGTATAAAACAACACCATATATATATATATCTAAACCAACATACATATATCTTTCTGCTCTCCAGAATCTTATCATAGGCAGAAGAAATGATAAATAAGATTGAAAGCAGAATAAAATCCACAGGGTTCATTTCAGCTTCTATCCACAAATAATAAATGCATCATGAAAGAAATAAATATGCAGTGAAACTGCATTACTTGACATCATATGCAAAAGAATTTAGTCATGAACATTACTAATTGTTTCAGGACAGTGTTTTGCTGCTGTGGGCATGTTTTTATTGAGGAGGAGGAGGAGAGAATTGCTTGCTTTCTCTATTTGCAGGGCACTTGGTGCTCTCTGCTGACATATGATATGTAGTTTAAATTCTATCTTTTATCTGCTCAATACATTTAAAGTATAATCTTGGTGATTGACAGTTTTCATGAAAAAAAGGAAATGATCCGGTTTTACTGTGAAGACAGAATAATCTGTTAACAGAGCAAAAATATTGGTGACACTACAGTGTTTCCAAAGGAAATATTTTGTGCATCATCCTGGGATGTGAATCAAAACAATCATGACAGGTGAATGAAAAGAAGAAAATTAAGATATAGCTACAAACAAAAGCAACATTAATAATTCAGGTAAATAAACTTCAGTATACAGAAAGGAAGCATGCTGTCAAGGTGATGGAGAATGTTTCCTCAAGTACAGCACATCTAGGCAGCAGAAAAATATACAGTGACTCAATGTTTTACATTTCCACAAGGGCTTCTTATATCCCTAATTTCACTCCCCTTGTTATGTTTTCCAACGTAATATTATTTAGTGTGAGCCACAAGCTAAACCCAGTTAAATGAGTCTGGTTTTCAGTATGGCGAACTTCATTACAAAGCTAAGGTACAGAGGATGCCTGCACTGCAAGTGGGGTGGGTGGCTCTCTTCCTCTTTAATACACCGCTATTTATTGATATTCAGCTCTAATTGGCATGCAACACTGCCTTCTCTGCTTAGCAAGCTCTGCTCTTCTGGCTCTGGGAGGGACCTGCTTCCTCTACTGGGATCTTTCAGCAGCATTTTCATATTCATGGCAATTTATTTTTAATTAGCCGTGCAGTCGGGACCAGACTCCACCCAGATGCAGGCAGGCTCACCAGAGGTGCTGGTGTGCTGCAGGGCACTGCCCTGGCATGCTCCTGCCACTGCCCTGCACTGCCTGACCTTGGGGGGTGCTTCCCACATGCTGCAGAGATCCCCCGTTACCCACAGAGTCTTCAGTCAGCGTAAGTGGAGCAATGGGGCAGTGAAATTGTGCTGCATTCCGGTACCCTGGTATGCAGCCACAGCATTCTCTGCACTGTGGAGGGGAGCAGGTACTACCTGCCTCCATCCTCCTCCATGGGATCTGGCTTTATCCAGCAGAAATACCTCTGGTGGGGTTCAGCATGTGGGGGACTCACTTGTGTCTGCCATGAGCGACTCCTAGGCACAGGAGAGAGGGAATAGCGAGTGGGAGTCACTGATGTGATCTTTGGACTCCTGTCTGCCTTTCAACTACAGCTTGTGTCAGGTCTTCCTCTGGTAGCTCTATTGCTGTTCCCTCCTAAAGCATGTGCTCTTGGAAACCAAACCTGGGGTAACTGGTTTCCTAGGGATAATGTAGTGTAGTATAATATAAACTATGCCCTTAGTTGTAGTTAGTTTTATCTCTTTATATTCTCATTTAGAGCAGGAAATAGTAAAGGCCTAGGTTTCTCCAAGTTTTTAAATGACTGCGTATAGACTTATGAAACACTTTAAATATTACTACACTAAGAAAAAAAACCCCAAACCCACCAACTGCAGGAGAAAAACAATTTGTATGTATGACTCCAGTGCAAACTCTACTGTTTCAGTGTTTATAAATATTCCTCTGTGGAGAGAAGCGTGTGTATTATAATAATTATGCATTAGTGCCTCATTAGTAGGGGGTAACATCCACACTGTTTCTTTTTCCTCTAGTGTATTTTTGATAAGTTAACATTTAAAACACTCTTATTGAGTGTAACCAGGAGAATGTGTGTTCTTGTGCCTGCGTGTGTGAGCATCCCCCATGGGCCGGGGAACAGCATCACATCCTGCACATGATCTGTCATGGAGAGAGCTGCCAGGGTTGGGTAGTGAGGACTCCACAGGCCTGTTCCACCTATGGAATACTGCTGCTGTGTGTCACTTTAGTCATCTGGATTTGGGGACAGGGGCTGCCTTCTAGCCCATAACATTAGCTCCAGTGGGGCAGTGGCATTCCCTGGCCATGCTGTGGCTTGTGGCCCCTCTGTGGTCTTTGTGGACTTCCAAGTGATAGGCTTGGTCTCTGGTGTGACTGATCAGCTCATTGCACTGTCCCATCACTGTTGAATGATTTAATGGATGAAGTGGTCACGTTTTTCTGGATGCTGGTTTTTAATGGCACTTGAGATATCAAGGGTTTGCAAAGGGAAGGCAGTGGTGCTGGGTATCCTTTCAATCCATCACAGTGTCTTTCACTAACCACCAGGAAAGGATACCTTGACACACCAGTTCATCCTTTTTTTTCCACTTTCCTAAACCATAAAAGCTGATTAAATGTCTTTGCAACTTTGTTTGTGGCAGTCTTGTGTCTGTATATGGACCATATTAATCCTGGAGAGAGGAGAGACATCCAAGACAATGAAGGTATGAAACACTTTTGAGACTTACCTTAGTGTCACTCCTGCTACCAGAATTATAATTACATTATAGAAAGGAAATTAGTGCTAACCCGAGAGGAGCAATTCCACTGTAAATTCTACCCCATCATTAATTTCCTTTCTGCACTCTGAGTCAAGGCTGCAGTTTATAGAGTTGCAGAGCAAGAAGATGCTTGACTAACCCTTTCTGTTTACAGAGAGCAAATTGACTTTGGAGCAAATCGCCTTCTCATTGCTTAGAAAGACAAAGAGTACATCATGGAAAAATATACTAATTGATGGTTTTCTAAATAAAGCATGAGCATAGAGTTATACTAAATTGGTTGTCTTGTGCCTCAAATTAATCTCTTCATTATGTGGCACTAGGCTGAGTATTTTGTGTTTCAATCCATCTTTTAGAACAGCATTTGATTAATCAACTTAATGATGACAGTTTTTAGCTTGTGACAAATGATACATTTATGCAGGCAATGTTTCAGATGATCCATGCTATTGTAAGCAAGAAGAAAAGAAACATCAATTTAAAGGATTAGATTATTATGCCATGCTTTATGCTCTCTATAGTTTCTCGAACAAAAACCTGAGGTTTAGATTATAAGTAGACTGCCACTTGGAACTAATAATATTAAATAAAACATACATAGAGTATCTGCCTTCCCTCTGTAAATATTTTGCTTAAGAAATAATGTTAACTGTATATTCAGTCAAATGGGAACTTAATCAAAATAGAAATCGCTGCAGTTGACAGTGTGGTCACAAGTGACTTTGTTTTAGAAGTTAGAACACCGTCGGCAACACATCCATGTGTTGCACTACTCATAAACTAACTTCTCACATGTAAATAGAAACTGATCCTAATTTAATAGGTGGGAAATCAGGCAGTAACAAATGAGGGGCACCAGCTTCCACCCAGGAGCGCCTGGCAAGAGATGCGAATTGTCTCCTCAGAGGTAGGTGACAGGACACACTGTCACCAGTACAGAAAGGCTCCTAAACCATAGCTGGCTCCTTTAACCTGAGTGTAACATGGAGGAGCCCAGCTGTTCCAGGGAGCAGCTTTTGTGGGACTGAACTTCTCTTTATGCTTGATCCACAGTGCCAAATGGTGTGTGTTTGTACATAACACTCGCATTGCGAGGAGGGGCAATTGTTTTGTTACAAGCATTTCCTTACTGTTACAGAAAGTTGGTTTTCTTATGCAGTTTGTGTTGTCTGTCATACCGAATATACTCGGTCAGTGACGTTTAATATTCCACTATTCCACCTGCTGTGTATTTTACTATCTAGGTGTGAAATTGTAATCTCAGAAGCTTCCAAAAAGGGAGATTCCAGGCACAAGTTTCAAATTCAGTCTGTTAGTCTTTAGGCAATTTTTTTTCCTAATGGCAAAGGTTATACCCATTTGTGATATCAAAAAAACATTGGTTTTCAAGAAACTGAAGCTCAGGTAGCCAAAGAATCATCTTCTTCGCTAATAGGCCACTGCTGTTTGAACTCTGCAAGTTTCATGACTGGCAAAAGGGCTGCTCTTAAAGTGTCTAAATATTTAATAGATATCAGTGGATTGGTGAAAAATGGGCTATCTGTAGGTGGATCAGAAGTGATGCTAGTAGGAGGACAAGCGCTCCAAGGGCCTTGCCAGCTCATTTCACTTACCCTGAGCACGTTGGTGCTGTAGGTCACTGCGGCAGAGCTGGTGTAGGCTAAAAAACGAAAACCCTTGAGGTTTCTTGTTTGCCTTGGTGATTTGGGAAGGGAATAAATGACAAGGGCTCCTCTTCTGTGCCACCCGTCTGCCCCTTTCTCCTCTCTTTCATGCACCACAAGTCAGTTTGTTTGGTGCTTCCTTTTGCATGGGGAGGCTTGGACTTCTTGGGGCTGACCTGCAAGGGCAAATTTTCAGCCCAGGCTCTTGGGCATGTTGGTACATCTAACTGGGCAAAGGCTTTTGGGCTGCAGCCCATGTGTATGTGGTGGCAGGAGAAGGTGTGGCTGAAGATGCAAGCTCCACTGGAATAAAATAAGCTAA
Source organism: Lathamus discolor (assembly GCF_037157495.1). NCBI lineage: Eukaryota > Metazoa > Chordata > Aves > Psittaciformes > Psittacidae > Lathamus > Lathamus discolor. Next base: position 55,890,884 of record NC_088886.1, on the reverse strand, counting down.
CCGTAAAAAAACACAACAAAGAGACCAAACAAAAGCAAACCCCTAGATGAAAAGATCAGTAATAATTTTGGTGCCAGAGTTTTGACAGCCTTTACAATAGGCTGTTTACAAAAATATATACATTAATAATAAAGAGGAGAGGATAATGTTAGGTGGTGGGAGCACAGGCCAAGTGTAGCTGGCTAGTATACAGTGCTGTGAGCACAGCTGCATTCAGAGGGACCCCTGTGGAGCTGGAGGTGAGTATGAGTCCCCTC